>NW_027018214.1:0-56165 GCF_032854445.1 Liolophura sinensis | reverse complement strand
TGTGGCTACAGCCAAAAGTATTGGTCGGAGAGCAACGCGGTTTGCAACCATTCGATTTCTCGTCAAAAAATACGTCGGATTGGCCTCTTACCAGCAGCATTGGAACAGTTTTTCCACTTTTGGATTTTTGCCTGGTCTTTTTGCTAATTGAAATCGGCTACATTAACTATGTACAATCGCGACTGGTCATTACTATATTCAACTTTTCATTATAAGTTATGTGCCCTTCGGTAGCCCAGACGACGTCAAATCTTTGGGCCAAGCCCATTTAACTCACCCAGGAGTTGTCTTACTTCTAAGTCGAAGACAAACTCAATGTCTTTATCTACATGTAGAAAAACCACACCATTTGTATATAAAAAAAACACAAGGTACTTGATACAGTCCGCTGTAAAAAGTACAATTGAACACTGACCCACACCAATAAGGTGCCAAAAGATGCGTAATTGGGCCAGGCATCTCCAGCTGTTGAAAAATTGCTAATTTCCTTGGTTTCCATGGAGTAAGAGCCGTTGCTGGGCACGTGATCTTGACATCAATGATTATTCATTTGTGGCTACAGCCAAAAGTATTGGTCGGAGAGCAACGCGGTTTGCACCATTCGATTTCTCGTCAAAAAATCCGTCGGATTAGCCTCTTACAACAGCATTGGAACAGTTTTTCCACTTTTGGATTTTTGCCTGTGCTTTTTGCAAATTGAAATCGGCTACATTAACTATGTACAATCGCGACTGGTCATTACTATATTCAACTTTTCATTATAAGTTATGTGCCCTTCGGTAGCCCAGACGACGTCAATCTTTGGGCCAAGCCCATTTAACTCACCCAGGAGTTGTCTTACTTCTAAGTCGAAGACAAACTCAATGTCTTTATCTACATGTAGAAAAACCACACCATTTGTATATAAAAAAACACAAGGTACTTGATACAGTCCGCTGTAAAAAGTACAATTGAACACTGACCCACATCAATAAGGTGCCAAAAGATGCGCAATTGGGCCAGGCATCTCCAGCTGTTGAAAAATTGCAAATTTCCTTGGTTTCCATGGAGTAAGAGCCGTTGCTGGGCACGTGATCTTGACATCAATGATTATTCATTTGTGGCTACAGCCAAAAGTATTGGTCGGAGAGCAACGCGGTTTGCACCATTCGATTTCTCGTCAAAAAAATACTTCGGATTAGCCTCTTACCAACAGCATTGGAACAGTTTTTCTACTTTTGGATTTTTGCCTGGTCTTTTTGCGAATTGAAATCGGCTACATTAACTATGTACAATCGCGACTGGTCATTACTATATTCAACTTTTTATTATAAGTTATGTGCCCTTCGGTAGCCCAGACGACGTCAAATCTTTGGGCCAAGCCCATTTAACTCCCCCAGCAAATGTCTTACTTCTAAGTCGAAGACAAACTCAATGTCTTTATCTACATGTAGAAAAACCACACCATTTGTATATAAAAAAAACACAAGGTACTTGATACAGTCCGCTGTAAAAAGTACAATTGAACACTGACCCACATCAATAAGGTGCCAAAAGATGCGCAATTGAGCCAGGCATCTCCAGCTGGTGAAAAATTGCAAATTTCCTTGGTTTCCATGGAGTAAGAGCCGTTGCTGGGCACGTGATCTTGACATCAATGATTATTCATTTGTGGCTACAGCCAAAAGTATTGGTCGGAGAGCAACGCGGTTTGCACCATTCGATTTCTCGTCAAAAAATACGTCGGATTGGCCTCTTACCAGCAGCACTGGAACAGTTTTTCCACTTTTGGATTTTTGCCTGGTTTTTTTGCTAATTGAAATCGGCTACATTAACTATGTACAATCGCGACTGGTCATTACTATATTCAACTTTTCATTATAAGTTATGTGCCCTTCGGTAGCCCAGACGACGTCAAATCTTTGGGCCAAGCCCATTTAACTCACCCAGGAGTTGTCTTACTTCTAAGTCGAAGACAAACTCAATGTCTTTATCTACATGTAGAAAAACCACACCATTTGTATATAAAAAAAAAAAGGTACTTGATACAGTCCGCTGTAAAAAGTACAATTAAACACTGACCCACATCAATAAGGTGCCAAAAGATGCGCAATTGGGCCAGGCATCTCCAGCTGTTGAAAAATTGCAAATTTCCTTGGTTTCCATGGAGTAAGAGCCGTTGCTGGTCACGTGATCTTGACATCAATGATTATTCATTTGTGGCTACAGCCAAAAGTATTGGTCGGAGAGCAACGCGGTTTGCACCATTCGATTTCTCGTCAAAAAATACGTCGGATTAGCCTCTTACCAGCAGCATTGGAACAGTTTTTCCACTTTTGGATTTTTGCCTGGTCTTTTTGCTAATTGAAATCGGCTACATTAACTATGTACAATCGCGACTGGTCATTACTATATTCAACTTTTCATTATAACTTATGTGCCCTTCGGTAGCCCAGACGACGTCAAATCTTTGGGCCAAGCCCATTTAACTCACCCAGCAAATGTCTTACTTCTAAGTCGAAGACAAACTCAATGTCTTTATCTACATGTAGAAAAACCACACCATTTGTATATAAAAAAAACACAAGGTACTTGATACAGTCCGCTGTAAAAAGTACAATTGAACACTGACCCACATCAATAAGGTGCCAAAAGATGCGCAATTGGGCCAGGCATCTCCAGCTGTTGAAAAATTGCAAATTTCCTTGGTTTCCATGGAGTAAGAGCCGTTGCTGGGCACGTGATCTTGACATCAATGATTATTCATTTGTGGCTACAGCCAAAAGTATTGGTCGGAGAGCAACGCGGTTTGCACCATTCGATTTCTCGTCAAAAAATACGTCGGATTAGCCTCTTACCAACAGCATTGGAACAGTTTTTCTACTTTTGGATTTTTGCCTGGTCTTTTTGCGAATTGAAATCGGCTACATTAACTATGTACAATCGCGACTGGTCATTACTATATTCAACTTTTCATTATAAGTTATGTGCCCTTCGGTAGCCCAGACGAGGTCAAATCTTTGGGCCAAGCCCATTTAACTCACCCAGCAAATGTCTTACTTCTAAGTCGAAGACAAACTCAATGTCTTTATCTACATGTAGAAAAACCACACCATTTGTATATAAAAAAAACACAAGGTACTTGATACAGTCCGCTGTAAAAAGTACAATTGAACACTGACCCACATCAATAAGGTGCCAAAAGATGCGCAATTGGGCCAGGCATCTCCAGCTGTTGAAAAATTGCAAATTTCCTTGGTTTCCATGGAGTAAGAGCCGTTGCTGGGCACGTGATCTTGACATCAATGATTATTCATTTGTGGCTACAGCCAAAAGTATTGGTCGGAGAGCAACGCGGTTTGCACCATTCGATTTCTCGTCAAAAAATACGTCGGATTGGCCTCTTACCAGCAGCATTGGAACAGTTTTTTCCACTTTTGGATTTTTGCCTGGTCTTTTTGCTAATTGAAATCGGCTACATTAACTATGTACAATCGCGACTGGTCATTACTATATTCAACTTTTCATTATAAGTTATGTGCCCTTCGGTAGCCCAGACGACGTCAAATCTTTGGGCCAAGCCCATTTAACTCACCCAGGAGTTGTCTTACTTCTAAGTCGAAGACAAACTCAATGTCTTTATCTACATGTAGAAAAACCACACCATTTGTATATAAAAAAAACACAAGGTACTTGATACAGTCCGCTGTAAAAAGTACAATTGAACACTGACCCACACCAATAAGGTGCCAAAAGATGCGTAATTGGGCCAGGCATCTCCAGCTGTTGAAAAATTGCTAATTTCCTTGGTTTCCATGGAGTAAGAGCCGTTGCTGGGCACGTGATCTTGACATCAATGATTATTCATTTGTGGCTACAGCCAAAAGTATTGGTCGGAGAGCAACGCGGTTTGCACCATTCGATTTCTCGTCAAAAAATACGTCGGATTAGCCTCTTACCAACAGCATTGGAACAGTTTTTCCACTTTTGGATTTTTGCCTGTGCTTTTTGCAAATTGAAATCGGCTACATTAACTATGTACAATCGCGACTGGTCATTACTATATTCAACTTTTCATTATAAGTTATGTGCCCTTCGGTAGCCCAGACGACGTCAAATCTTTGGGCCAAGCCCATTTAACTCACCCAGGAGTTGTCTTACTTCTAAGTCGAAGACAAACTCAATGTCTTTATCTACATGTAGAAAAACCACACCATTTGTATATAAAAAAACACAAGGTACTTGATACAGTCCGCTGTAAAAAGTACAATTGAACACTAACCCACATCAATAAGGTGCCAAAAGATGCGCAATTGGGCCAGGCATCTCCAGCTGTTGAAAAATTGCAAATTTCCTTGGTTTCCATGGAGTAAGAGCCGTTGCTGGGCACGTGATCTTGACATCAATGATTATTCATTTGTGGCTACAGCCAAAAGTATTGGTCGGAGAGCAACGCGGTTTGCACCATTCGATTTCTCGTCAAAAAATACTTCGGATTAGCCTCTTACCAACAGCATTGGAACAGTTTTTCTACTTTTGGATTTTTGCCTGGTCTTTTTGCGAATTGAAATCGGCTACATTAACTATGTACAATCGCGACTGGTCATTACTATATTCAACTTTTTATTATAAGTTATGTGCCCTTCGGTAGCCCAGACGACGTCAAATCTTTGGGCCAAGCCCATTTAACTCCCCCAGCAAATGTCTTACTTCTAAGTCGAAGACAAACTCAATGTCTTTATCTACATGTAGAAAAACCACACCATTTGTATATAAAAAAAAACACAAGGTACTTGATACAGTCCGCTGTAAAAAGTACAATTGAACACTGACCCACATCAATAAGGTGCCAAAAGATGCGCAATTGAGCCAGGCATCTCCAGCTGGTGAAAAATTGCAAATTTCCTTGGTTTCCATGGAGTAAGAGCCGTTGCTGGGCACGTGATCTTGACATCAATGATTATTCATTTGTGGCTACAGCCAAAAGTATTGGTCGGAGAGCAACGCGGTTTGCACCATTCGATTTCTCGTCAAAAAATACGTCGGATTGGCCTCTTACCAGCAGCACTGGAACAGTTTTTCCACTTTTGGATTTTTGCCTGGTTTTTTTGCTAATTGAAATCGGCTACATTAACTATGTACAATCGCGACTGGTCATTACTATATTCAACTTTTCATTATAAGTTATGTGCCCTTCGGTAGCCCAGACGACGTCAAATCTTTGGGCCAAGCCCATTTAACTCACCCAGGAGTTGTCTTACTTCTAAGTCGAAGACAAACTCAATGTCTTTATCTACATGTAGAAAAACCACACCATTTGTATATAAAAAAAAAAAGGTACTTGATACAGTCCGCTGTAAAAAGTACAATTGAACACTGACCCACATCAATAAGGTGCCAAAAGATGCGCAATTGGGCCAGGCATCTCCAGCTGTTGAAAAATTGCAAATTTCCTTGGTTTCCATGGAGTAAGAGCCGTTGCTGGTCACGTGATCTTGACATCAATGATTATTCATTTGTGGCTACAGCCAAAAGTATTGGTCGGAGAGCAACGCGGTTTGCACCATTCGATTTCTCGTCAAAAAATACGTCGGATTAGCCTCTTACCAGCAGCATTGGAACAGTTTTTCCACTTTTGGATTTTTGCCTGGTCTTTTTGCTAATTGAAATCGGCTACATTAACTATGTACAATCGCGACTGGTCATTACTATATTCAACTTTTCATTATAACTTATGTGCCCTTCGGTAGCCCAGACGACGTCAAATCTTTGGGCCAAGCCCATTTAACTCACCCAGCAAATGTCTTACTTCTAAGTCGAAGACAAACTCAATGTCTTTATCTACATGTAGAAAAACCACACCATTTGTATATAAAAAAAACACAAGGTACTTGATACAGTCCGCTGTAAAAAGTACAATTGAACACTGACCCACATCAATAAGGTGCCAAAAGATGCGCAATTGGGCCAGGCATCTCCAGCTGTTGAAAAATTGCAAATTTCCTTGGTTTCCATGGAGTAAGAGCCGTTGCTGGGCACGTGATCTTGACATCAATGATTATTCATTTGTGGCTACAGCCAAAAGTATTGGTCGGAGAGCAACGCGGTTTGCACCATTCGATTTCTCGTCAAAAAATACGTCGGATTAGCCTCTTACCAACAGCATTGGAACAGTTTTTCTACTTTTGGATTTTTGCCTGGTCTTTTTGCGAATTGAAATCGGCTACATTAACTATGTACAATCGCGACTGGTCATTACTATATTCAACTTTTCATTATAAGTTATGTGCCCTTCGGTAGCCCAGACGAGGTCAAATCTTTGGGCCAAGCCCATTTAACTCACCCAGCAAATGTCTTACTTCTAAGTCGAAGACAAACTCAATGTCTTTATCTACATGTAGAAAAACCACACCATTTGTATATAAAAAAACACAAGGTACTTGATACAGTCCGCTGTAAAAAGTACAATTGAACACTGACCCACATCAATAAGGTGCCAAAAGATGCGCAATTGGGCCAGGCATCTCCAGCTGTTGAAAAATTGCAAATTTCCTTGGTTTCCATGGAGTAAGAGCCGTTGCTGGGCACGTGATCTTGACATCAATGATTATTCATTTGTGGCTACAGCCAAAAGTATTGGTCGGAGAGCAACGCGGTTTGCACCATTCGATTTCTCGTCAAAAAATACGTCGGATTGGCCTCTTACCAGCAGCATTGGAACAGTTTTTCCACTTTTGGATTTTTGCCTGGTCTTTTTGCTAATTGAAATCGGCTACATTAACTATGTACAATCGCGACTGGTCATTACTATATTCAACTTTTCATTATAAGTTATGTGCCCTTCGGTAGCCCAGACGACGTCAAATCTTTGGGCCAAGCCCATTTAACTCACCCAGCAAATGTCTTACTTCTAAGTCGAAGACAAACTCAATGTCTTTATCTACATGTAGAAAAACCACACCATTTGTATATAAAAAAAACACAAGGTACTTGATACAGTCCGCTGTAAAAAGTACAATTGAACACTGACCCACATCAATAAGGTGCCAAAAGATGCGTAATTGGGCCAGGCATCTCCAGCTGTAGAAAAATTGCAAATTTCCTTGGTGTCCATGGAGTAAGAGCCGTTGCTGGGCACGTGATCTTGACATCAATGATTATTCATTTGTGGCTACAGCCAAAAGTATTGGTCGGAGAGCAACGCGGTTTGCACCATTCGATTTCTCGTCAAAAAATACGTCGGATTAGCCTCTTACCAACAGCATTGGAACAGTTTTTCCACTTTTGGATTTTTGCCTGTGCTTTTTGCAAATTGAAATCGGCTACATTAACTATGTACAATCGCGACTGGTCATTACTATATTCAACTTTTCATTATAAGTTATGTGCCCTTCGGTAGCCCAGACGACGTCAAATCTTTGGGCCAAGCCCATTTAACTCACCCAGCAAATGTCTTACTTCTAAGTCGAAGACAAACTCAATGTCTTTATCTCCATGTAGAAAAACCACACCATTTGTATATAAAAAAAACACAAGGTACTTGATACAGTCCGCTGTAAAAAGTACAATTGAACACTGACCCACATCAATAAGGTGCCAAAAGATGCGTAATTGGGCCAGGCATCTCCAGCTGTAGAAAAATTGCAAATTTCCTTGGTTTCCATGGAGTAAGAGCCGTTGCTGGGCACGTGATCTTGACATCAATGATTATTCATTTGTGGCTACAGCCAAAAGTATTGGTCGGAGAGCAACGCGGTTTGCACCATTCGATTTCTCGTCAAAAAATACGTCGGATTAGCCTCTTACCAACAGCATTGGAACAGTTTTTCCACTTTTGGATTTTTGCATGTGCTTTTTGCAAATTGAAATCGGCTACATTAACCATGTACAATCGCGACTGGTCATTACTATATTCAACTTTTCATTATAAGTTATGTGCCCTTCGGTAGCCCAGACGACGTCAAATCTTTGGGCCAAGCCCATTTAACTCACCCAGGAGTTGTCTTACTTCTAAGTCGAAGACAAACTCAATGTCTTTATCTACATGTAGAAAAACCACACCATTTGTATATAAAAAAACACAAGGTACTTGATACAGTCCGCTGTAAAAAGTACAATTGAACACTGACCCACATCAATAAGGTGCCAAAAGATGCGCAATTGGGCCAGGCATCTCCAGCTGTTGAAAAATTGCAAATTTCCTTGGTTTCCATGGAGTAAGAGCCGTTGCTGGGCACGTGATCTTGACATCAATGATTATTCATTTGTGGCTACAGCCAAAAGTATTGGTCGGAGAGCAACGCGGTTTGCACCATTCGATTTCTCGTCAAAAAATACGTCGGATTAGCCTCTTACCAGCAGCATTGGAACAGTTTTTCCACTTTTGGATTTTTGCCTGGTCTTTTTGCGAATTGAAATCGGCTACATTAACTATGTACAATCGCGACTGGTCATTACTATATTCAACTTTTCATTATATGTTATGTGCCCTTCGGTAGCCCAGACGACGTCAAATCTTTGGGCCAAGCCCATTTAACTCACCCAGCAAATGTCTTACTTCTAAGTCGAAGACAAACTCAATGTCTTTATCTACATGTAGAAAAACCACACCATTTGTATATAAAAAAAACACAAGGTACTTGATACAGTGCGCTGTAAAAAGTACAATTGAACACTGACCCACATCAATAAGGTGCCAAAAGATGCGCAATTGGGCCAGGCATCTCCAGCTGTTGAAAAATTGCAAATTTCCTTGGTTTCCATGGAGTAAGAGCCGTTGCTGGGCACGTGATCTTGACATCAATGATTATTCATTTGTGGCTACAGCCAAAAGTATTGGTCGGAGAGCAACGCGGTTTGCACCATTCGATTTCTCGTCAAAAAATACGTCGGATTAGCCTCTTACCAGCAGCATTGGAACAGTTTTTCCACTTTTGGATTTTTGCCTGGTCTTTTTGCTAATTGAAATCGGCTACATTAACTATGTACAATCGCGACTGGTCATTACTATATTCAACTTTTCATTATAAGTTATGTGCCCTTCGGTAGCCCAGACGACGTCAAATCTTTGGGCCAAGCCCATTTAACTCACCCAGCAAATGTCTTACTTCTAAGTCGAAGACAAACTCAATGTCTTTATCTACATGTAGAAAAACCACACCATTTGTATATAAAAAAAACACAAGGTACTTGATACAGTGCGCTGTAAAAAGTACAATTGAACACTGACCCACATCAATAAGGTGCCAAAAGATGCGCAATTGGGCCAGGCATCTCCAGCTGTTGAAAAATTGCAAATTTCCTTGGTTTCCATGGAGTAAGAGCCGTTGCTGGGCACGTGATCTTGACATCAATGATTATTCATTTGTGGCTACAGCCAAAAGTATTGGTCGGAGAGCAACACGGTTTGCACCATTCGATTTCTCGTCAAAAAATACGTCGGATTAGCCTCTTACCAGCAGCATTGGAACAGTTTTTCCACTTTTGGATTTTTGCCTGGTCTTTTTGCGAATTGAAATCGGCTACATTAACTATGTACAATCGCGACTGGTCATTACTATATTCAACTTTTCATTATAAGTTATGTGCCCTTCGGTAGCACAGACGACGTCAAATCTTTGGGCCAAGCCCATTTAACTCACCCAGCAAATGTCGTACTTCTAAGTCGAAGACAAACTCAATGTCTTTATCTACATGTAGAAAAACCACACCATTTGTATATAAAAAAAAACACAAGGTACTTGATACAGTCCGCTGTAAAAAGTACAATTGAACACTGACCCACATCAATAAGGTGCCAAAAGATGCGTAATTGGGCCAGGCATCTCCAGCTGTAGAAAAATTGCAAATTTCCTTGGTTGCCATGGAGTAAGAGCCGTTGCTGGGCACGTGATCTTGACATCAATGATTATTCATTTGTGGCTACAGCCAAAAGTATTGGTCGGAGAGCAACGCGGTTTGCACCATTCGATTTCTCGTCAAAAATACGTCGGATTAGCCTCTTACCAACAGCATTGGAACAGTTTTTCCACTTTTGGATTTTTGCCTGTGCTTTTTGCAAATTGAAATCGGCTACATTAACTATGTACAATCGCGACTGGTCATTACTATATTCAACTTTTCATTATAAGTTATGTGCCCTTCGGTAGCCCAGACGACGTCAAATCTTTGGGCCGAGCCCATTTAACTCACCCAGCAAATGTCTTACTTCTTAGTCGAAGACAAACTCAATGTCTTTATCTACATGTAGAAAAACCACACCATTTGTATATAAAAAAACACAAGGTACTTGATACAGTCCGCTGTAAAAAGTACAATTAAACACTGACCCACATCAATAAGGTGCCAAAAGATGCGTAATTGGGCTAGACATCTCCAGCTGTTGAAAAATTGCAAATTTCCTTGGTTTCCATGGAGTAAGAGCCGTTGCTGGGCACGTGATCTTGACATCAATGATTATTCATTTGTGGCTACAGCCAAACGTATTGGTCGGAGAGCAACGCGGTTTGCACCATTCGATTTCTCGTCAAAAAATACGTCGGATTAGTCTCCTACCAGCAGCATTGGAACAGTTTTTCCACTTTTGGATTTTTGCCTGGTCTTTTTGCTAATTGAAATCGGCTACATTAACTATGTACAATCGCGACTGGTCATTACTATATTCAACTTTTTATTATAAGTTATGTGCCCTTCGGTAGCCCAGACGACGTCAAATCTTTGGGCCAAGCCCATTTAACTCACCCAGCAAATGTCTTACTTCTAAGTCGAAGACAAACTCAATGTCTTTATCTACATGTAGAAAAACCACACCATTTGTATATAAAAAAAACACAAGGTACTTGATACAGTCCGCTGTAAAAAGTACAATTGAACACTGACCCACATCAATAAGGTGCCAAAAGATGCGCAATTGGGCCAGGCATCTCCAGCTGTTGAAAAATTGCAAATTTCCTTGGTTTCCATGGAGTAAGAGCCGTTGCTGGGCACGTGATCTTGACATCAATGATTATTCATTTGTGGCTACAGCCAAAAGTATTGGTCGGAGAGCAACGCGGTTTGCACCATTCGATTTCTCTTCCAAAAATACGTCGGATTAGCCTCTTACCAACAGCATTGGAACAGTTTTTCCACTTTTGGATTTTTGCCTGGTCTTTTTGCGAATTGAAATCGGCTACATTAACTATGTACAATCGCGACTGGTCATTACTATATTAAACTTTTCATTATAAGTTATGTGCCCTTCGGTAGCACAGACGACGTCAAATCTTTGGGCCAAGCCCATTTAACTCACCCAGGAGTTGTCTTACTTCTAAGTCGAAGATAAACTCAATGTCTTTATCTACATGTAGAAAAACCACACCATTTGTATATAAAAAAAACACAAGGTACTTGATACAGCCCGCTGTAAAAAGTACAATTGAACACTGACCCACACCAATAAGGTGCCAAAAGATGCGCAATTGGGCCAGGCATCTCCAGCTGTTGAAAAATTGCAAATTTCCTTGGTTTCCATGGAGTAAGAGCCGTTGCTGGGCACGTGATCTTGACATCAATGATTATTCATTTGTGGCTACAGCCAAAAGTATTGGTCGGAGAGCAACGCGGTTTGCACCATTCGATTTCTCGTCAAAAAATACGTCGGATTAGCCTCTTACCAACAGCATTGGAACAGTTTTTCCACTTTTGGATTTTTGCCTGGTCTTTTTGCTAATTGAAATCGGCTACATTAACTATGTACAATCGCGACTGGTCATTACTATATTCAACTTTTCATTATAAGTTATGTGCCCTTCGGTAGCCCAGACGACGTCAAATCTTTGGGCCAAGCCCAATTAACTCACCCAGCAAATGTCGTACTTCTAAGTCGAAGACAAACTCAATGTCTTTATCTACATGTAGAAAAACCACACCATTTGTATATAAAAAAAACACAAGGTACTTGATACAGTCCGCTGTAAAAAGTACAATTGAACACTGACCCACATCAATAAGGTGCCAAAAGATGCGTAATTGGGCCAGGCATCTCCAGCTGTTGAAAAATTGCAAATTTCCTTGGTTTCCATGGAGTAAGAGCCGTTGCTGGGCACGTGATCTTGACATCAATGATTATTCATTTGTGGCTACAGCCAAAAGTATTGGTCGGAGAGCAACGCGGTTTGCACCATTCGATTTCTCGTCAAAAAATACGTCGGATTAGCCTCTTACCAGCAGCATTGGAACAGTTTTTCCACTTTTGGATTTTTGCCTGGTCTTTTTGCGAATTGAAATCGGCTACATTAACTATGTACAATCGCGACTGGTCATTACTATATTCAACTTTTCATTATAAGTTATGTGCCCTTCGGTAGCCCAGACGACGTCAAATCTTTGGGCCAAGCCCATTTAACTCACCCAGCAAATGTCTTACTTCTAAGTCGAAGACAAACTCAATGTCTTTATCTACATGTAGAAAAACCACACCATTTGTATATAAAAAAACACAAGGTACTTGATACAGTCCGCTGTAAAAAGTACAATTGAACACTGACCCACATCAATAAGGTGCCAAAAGATGCGCAATTGGGCCAGGCATCTCCAGCTGTTGAAAAATTGCAAATTTCCTTGGTTTCCATGGAGTAAGAGCCGTTGCTGGGCACGTGATCTTGACATCAATGATTATTCATTTGTGGCTACAGCCAAAAGTATTGGTCGGAGAGCAACGCGGTTTGCACCATTCGATTTCTCGTCAAAAAATACGTCGGATTGGCCTCTTACCAGCAGCATTGGAACAGTTTTTCCACTTTTGGATTTTTGCCTGGTCTTTTTGCTAATTGAAATCGGCTACATTAACTATGTACAATCGCGACTGGTCATTACTATATTCAACTTTTCATTATAAGTTATGTGCCCTTCGGTAGCCCAGACGACGTCAAATCTTTGGGCCAAGCCCATTTAACTCACCCAGGAGTTGTCTTACTTCTAAGTCGAAGACAAACTCAATGTCTTTATCTACATGT
This sequence comes from Liolophura sinensis, assembly GCF_032854445.1. Taxonomy (NCBI): domain Eukaryota; kingdom Metazoa; phylum Mollusca; class Polyplacophora; order Chitonida; family Chitonidae; genus Liolophura; species Liolophura sinensis. The sequence goes on along the minus strand of NW_027018214.1, from coordinate 43,191 downwards.
AGAAAAACCACACCATTTGTATATAAAAAAACACAAGGTACTTGATACAGTCCGCTGTAAAAAGTACAATTGAACACTGACCCACATCAATAAGGTGCCAAAAGATGCGCAATTGGGCCAGGCATCTCCAGCTGTTGAAAAATTGCAAATTTCCTTGGTTTCCATGGAGTAAGAGCCGTTGCTGGGCACGTGATCTTGACATCAATGATTATTCATTTGTGGCTACAGCCAAAAGTATTGGTCGGAGAGCAACGCGGTTTGCACCATTCGATTTCTCGTCAAAAAATACGTCGGATTAGCCTCTTACCAGCAGCATTGGAACAGTTTTTCCACTTTTGGAGTTTTGCCTGGTCTTTTTGCGAATTGAAATCAACTACATTAACTATGTACAATCGCGACTGGTCATTACTATATTTAACATTTTATTATAAGTTATGTGCCCTTCGGTAGCCCAGACGACGTCAAATCTTTGGGCCAAGCCCATTTAACTCACCCAGCAAATGTCTTACTTCTAAGTCGAAGACAAACTCAATGTCTTTATCTACATGTAGAAAAACCACACCATTTGTATATAAAAAAAACACAAGGTACTTGATACAGTCCGCTGTAAAAAGTACAATTGAACACTGACCCACATCAATAAGGTGCCAAAAGATGCGCAATTGGGCCAGGCATCTCCAGCTGTTGAAAATTGCAAATTTCTTTGGTTTCCATGGAGTAAGAGCCGTTGCTGGGCACGTGATCTTGACATCAATGATTATTCATTTGTGGCTACAGCCAAAAGTATTGGTCGGAGAGCAACGCGGTTTGCACCATTCGATTTCTCGTCAAAAAATACGTCGGATTAGCCTCTTACCAGCAGCATTGGAACAGTTTTTCTACTTTTGGATTTTTGCCTGGTCTTTTTGCGAATTGAAATCGGCTACATTAACTATGTACAATCGCGACTGGTCATTACTATATTCAACTTTTCATTATAAGTTATGTGCCCTTCGGTAGCACAGACGACGTCAAATCTTTGGCCAAGCCCATTTAACTCACCCAGCAAATGTCTTACTTCTAAGTCGAAGACAAACTCAATGTCTTTATCTACATGTAGAAAAACCACACCATTTGTATATAAAAAAAACACAAGGTACTTGATACAGTCCGCTGTAAAAAGTACAATTGAACACTGACCCACATCAATAAGGTGCCAAAAGATGCGCAATTGGGCCAGACATCTCCAGCTGTTGAAAAATTGCAAATTTCCTTGGTTTCCATGGAGTAAGAGCCGTTGCTGGGCACGTGATCTTGACATCAATGATTATTCATTTGTGGCTACAGCCAAAAGTATTGGTCGGAGAGCAACGCGGTTTGCACCATTCGATTTCTCGTCAAAAAATACGTCGGATTGGCCTCTTACCAGCAGCATTGGAACAGTTTTTCCACTTTTGGATTTTTGCCTGGTCTTTTTGCGAATTGAAATCGGCTACATTAACTATGTACAATCGCGACTGGTCATTACTATATTCAACTTTTCATTATAAGTTATGTGCCCTTCGGTAGCCCAGACGACGTCAAATCTTTGGGCCAAGCCCATTTAACTCACCCAGCAAATGTCTTACTTCTAAGTCGAAGACAAACTCAATGTCTTTATCTACATGTAGAAAAACCACACCATTTGTATATAAAAAAAACACAAGGTACTTGATACAGTCCGCTGTAAAAAGTACAATTGAACACTGACCCACATCAATAAGGTGCCAAAAGATGCGTAATTGGGCCAGGCATCTCCAGCTGTAGAAAAATTGCAAATTTCCTTGGTTGCCATGGAGTAAGAGCCGTTGCTGGGCACGTGATCTTGACATCAATGATTATTCATTTGTGGCTACAGCCAAAAGTATTGGTCGGAGAGCAACGCGGTTTGCACCATTCGATTTCTCGTCAAAAATACGTCGGATTAGCCTCTTACCAACAGCATTGGAACAGTTTTTCCACTTTTGGATTTTTGCCTGTGCTTTTTGCAAATTGAAATCGGCTACATTAACTATGTACAATCGCGACTGGTCATTACTATATTCAACTTTTCATTATAAGTTATGTGCCCTTCGGTAGCCCAGACGACGTCAAATCTTTGGGCCAAGCCCATTTAACTCACCCAGGAGTTGTCTTACTTCTAAGTCGAAGACAAACTCAATGTCTTTATCTACATGTAGAAAAACCACACCATTTGTATATAAAATAACACAAGGTACTTGATACAGTCCGCTGTGAAAAGTACAATTGAACACTGACCCACATCAATAAGGTGCCAAAAGATGCGCAATTGGGCCAGGCATCTCCAGCTGTTGAAAAATTGCAAATTTCCTTGGTTTCCATGGAGTAAGAGCCGTTGCTGGGCACGTGATCTTGACATCAATGATTATTCATTTGTGGCTACAGCCAAAAGTATTGGTCGGAGAGCAACGCGGTTTGCACCATTCGATTTCTCGTCAAAAAATACGTCGGATTAGCCTCTTACCAGCAGCATTGGAACAGTTTTTCCACTTTTGGATTTTTGCCTGGTCTTTTTGCTAATTGAAATCGGCTACATTAACTATGTACAATCGCGACTGGTCATTACTATATTCAACATTTTATTATAAGTTATGTGCCCTTCGGTAGCCCAGACGACGTCAAATCTTTGGGCCAAGCCCATTTAACTCACCCAGCAAATGTCTTACTTCTAAGTCGAAGACAAACTCAATGTCTTTATCTACATGTAGAAAAACCACACCATTTGTATATAAAAAAAACACAAGGTACTTGATACAGTCCGCTGTAAAAAGTACAATTGAACACTGACCCACATCAATAAGGTGCCAAAAGATGCGCAATTGGGCCAGGCATCTCCAGCTGTTGAAAAATTGCAAATTTCTTTGGTTTCCATGGAGTAAGAGCCGTTGCTGGGCACGTGATCTTGACATCAATGATTATTCATTTGTGGCTACAGCCAAAAGTATTGGTCAGAGAGCAACGCGGTTTGCACCATTCGATTTCTCGTCAAAAAATACGTCGGATTAGCCTCTTACCAGCAGAATTGGAACAGTTTTTCCACTTTTGGATTTTTGCCTGGTCTTTTTGCGAATTGAAATCGGCTACATTAACTATGTACAATCGCGACTGGTCATTACTATATTCAACTTTTCATTATAAGTTATGTGCCCTTCGGTAGCACAGACGACGTCAAATCTTTGGGCCAAGCCCATTTAACTCACCCAGCAAATGTCTTACTTCTAAGTCGAAGACAAACTCAATGTCTTTATCTACATGTAGAAAAACCACACCATTTGTATATAAAAAAAACACAAGGTACTTGATACAGTCCGCTGTAAAAAGTACAATTGAACACTGACGCAAATCAATAAGGTGCAAAAAGATGCGTAATTGGGCCAGGCATCTCCAGCTGTTGAAAAATTGCAAATTTCCTTGGTTTCCATGGAGTAAGAGCCGTTGCTGGGCACGTGATCTTGACATCAATGATTATTCATTTGTGGCTACAGCCAAAAGTATTGGTCGGAGAGCAACGCGGTTTGCACCATTCGATTTCTCGTCAAAAAATACGTCGGATTAGCCTCTTACCAGCAGAATTGGAACAGTTTTTCCACTTTTGGATTTTTGCCTGGTCTTTGTGCTAATTGAAATCGGCTACATTAACTATGTACAATCGCGACTGGTCATTACTATATTCAACTTTTCATTATAAGTTATGTGCCCTTCGGTAGCACAGACGACGTCAAATCTTTGGGCCAAGCCCATTTAACTCACCCAGCAAATGTCTTACTTCTAAGTCGAAGACAAACTCAATGTCTTTATCTACATGTAGAAAAACCACACCATTTGTATATAAAAAAAACACAAGGTACTTGATACAGTCCGCTGTAAAAAGTACAATTGAACACTGACGCAAATCAATAAGGTGCAAAAAGATGCGTAATTGGGCCAGGCATCTCCAGCTGTTGAAAAATTGCAAATTTCCTTGGTTTCCATGGAGTAAGAGCCGTTGCTGGGCACGTGATCTTGACATCAATGATTATTCATTTGTGGCTACAGCCAAAAGTATTGGTCGGAGAGCAACGCGGTTTGCACCATTCGATTTCTCGTCCAAAAATACGTCGGATTAGTCTCTTACCAGCAGCATTGGAACAGTTTTTCTACTTTTGGATTTTTGCCTGGTCTTTTTGCGAATTGAAATCGGCTACATTAACTATGTACAATCGCGACTGGTCATTACTATATTCAACTTTTCATTATAAGTTATGTGCCCTTCGGTAGCCCAGACGACGTCAAATCTTTGGGCCAAGCCCATTTAACTCACCCAGCAAATGTCTTACTTCTAAGTCGAAGACAAACTCAATGTCTTTATCTACATGTAGAAAAACCACACCATTTGTATATAAAAAAAACACAAGGTACTTGATACAGTCCGCTGTAAAAAAGTACAATTGAACACTGACCCACATCAATAAGGTGCCAAAAGATGCGCAATTGGGCCAGGCATCTCCAGCTGTTGAAAAATTGCAAATTTCCTTGGTTTCCATGGAGTAAGAGCCGTTGCTGGGCACGTGATCTTGACATCAATGATTATTCATTTGTGGCTACAGCCAAAAGTATTGGTCGGAGAGCAACGCGGTTTGCACCATTCGATTTCTCGTCAAAAAATACGTCGGATTAGCCTCTTACCAGCAGCATTGGAATAGTTTTTCCACTTTTGGATTTTTGCCTGGTCTTTTTGCGAATTGAAATCGGCTACATTAACTATGTACAATCGCGACTGGTCATTACTATATTCAACTTTTCATTATAAGTTATGTGCCCTTCGGTAGCCCAGACGACGTCAAATCTTTGGGCCAAGCCCATTTAACTCACCCAGCAAATGTCTTACTTCTAAGTCGAAGACAAACTCAATGTCTTTATCTACATGTAGAAAAACCACACCATTTGTATATAAAAAAAACACAAGGTACTTGATACAGTGCGCGGTAAAAAGTACAATTGAACACTGACCCACATCAATAAGGTGCCAAAAGATGCGCAATTGGGCCAGGCATCTCCAGCTGTTGAAAAATTGCAAATTTCTTTGGTTTCCATGGAGTAAGAGCCGTTGCTGGGCACGTGATCTTGACATCAATGATTATTCATTTGTGGCTACAGCCAAAAGTATTGGTCGGAGAGCAACGCGGTTTGCACCATTCGATTTCTCGTCAAAAAATACGTCGGATTAGCCTCTTACCAGCAGCATTGGAACAGTTTTTTCCCACTTTTGGATTTTTGCCTGGTCTTTGTGCTAATTGAAATCGGCTACATTAACTATGTACAATCGCGACTGGTCATTACTATATTCAACTTTTCATTATAAGTTATGTGCCCTTCGGTAGCCCAGACGACGTCAAATCTTTGGGCCAAGCCCATTTAACTCACCCAGCAAATGTCTTACTTCTAAGTCGAAGACAAACTCAATGTCTTTATCTACATGTAGAAAAACCACACCATTTGTATATAAAAAAACACAAGGTACTTGATACAGTCCGCTGTAAAAAGTACAATTGAACACTGACCCACATCAATAAGGTGCCAAAAGATGCGCAATTGGGCCAGGCATCTCCAGCTGTTGAAATATTGCAAATTTCCTTGGTTTCCATGGAGTAAGAGCCGTTGCTGGGCACGTGATCTTGACATCAATGATTATTCATTTGTGGCTACAGCCAAAAGTATTGGTCGGAGAGCAACACGGTTTGCACCATTCGATTTCTCGTCAAAAAATACGTCGGATTAGCCTCTTATCAGACGCATTGGAACAGTTTTTCCACTTTTGGATTTTTGCCTGGTCTTTTTGCGAATTGAAATCGGCTACATTAACTATGTACAATCGCGACTGGTCATTACTATATTCAACTTTTCATTATAAGTTATGTGCCCTTCGGTAGCACAGACGACGTCAAATCTTTGGGCCAAGCCCATTTAACTCACCCAGCAAATGTCTTACTTCTAAGTCGAAGACAAACTTAATGTCTTTATCTACATGTAGAAAAACCACACCATTTGTATATAAAAAAAACACAAGGTACTTGATACAGTCCGCTGTAAAAAGTACAATTGAACACTGACCCACATCAATAAGGTGCCAAAAGATGCGCAATTGGGCCAGGCATCTCCAGCTGTTGAAAAATTGCAAATTTCCTTGGTTTCCATGGAGTAAGAGCCGTTGCTGGGCACGTGATCTTGACATCAATGATTATTCATTTGTGGCTACAGCCAAAAGTATTGGTCGGAGAGCAACGCGGTTTGCACCATTCGATTTCTCGTCAAAAAATACGTCGGATTAGCCTCTTACCAGCAGCATTGGAACAGTTTTTCTACTTTTGGATTTTTGCCTGGTCTTTTTGCGAATTGAAATGGGCTACATTAACTATGTACAATCGCGACTGGTCATTACTATATTCAACTTTTTATTATAAGTTATGTGCCCTTCGGTAGCCCAGACGACGTCAAATCTTTGGGCCAAGCCCATTTAACTCACCCAGCAAATGTCTTACTTCTAAGTCGAAGACAAACTCAATGTCTTTATCTACATGTAGAAAAACCCACACCATTTGTATATAAAAAAAACACAAGGTACTTGATACAGTGCGCTGTAAAAAGTACAATTGAACACTGACCCACATCAATAAGGTGCCAAAAGATGCGCAATTGGGCCAGGCATCTGCAGCTGTTGAAAAATTGCAAATTTCTTTGGTTTCCATGGAGTAAGAGCCGTTGCTGGGCACGTGATCTTGACATCAATGATTATTCATTTGTGGCTACAGCCAAAAGTATTGGTCGGAGAGCAACGCGGTTTGCACCATTCGATTTCTCGTCAAAAAATACGTCGGATTAGCCTCTTACCAACAGCATTAGAACAGTTTTTCCACTTTTGGATTTTTGCCTGGTCTTTGTGCTAATTGAAATCGGCTACATTAACTATGTACAATCGCGACTGGTCATTACTATATTCAACTTTTCATTATAAGTTATGTGCCCTTCGGTAGCCCAGACGACGTCAAATCTTTGGGCCAAGCCCATTTAACTCACCCAGCAAATGTCTTACTTCTAAGTCGAAGACAAACTCAATGTCTTTATCTACATGTAGAAAAACCACACCATTTGTATATAAAAAAAACACAAGGTACTTGATACAGTCCGCTGTAAAAAGTACAATTGAATACTGACCCACATCAATAAGGTGCCAAAAGATGCGCAATTGGGCCAGGCATCTCCAGCTGTTGAAAAATTGCAAATTTCCTTGGTTTCCATGGAGTAAGAGCCGTTGCTGGGCACGTGATCTTGACATCAATGATTATTCATTTGTGGCTACAGCCAAAAGTATTGGTCGGAGAGCAACGCGGTTTGCACCATTCGATTTCTCGTCAAAAAATACGTCGGATTAGCCTCTTTCCAGCAGCATTGGAACAGTTTTTCCACTTTTGGATTTTTGCCTGGTCTTTTTGCGAATTGAAATCGGCTACATTAACTATGTACAATCGCGACTGGTCATTACTATATTCAACTTTTCATTATAAGTTATGTGCCCTTCGGTAGCCCAGACGACGTCAAATCTTTGGGCCAAGCCCATTTAACTCACCCAGCAAATGTCTTACTTCTAAGTCGAAGACAAACTCAATGTCTTTATCTACATGTAGAAAAACCACACCATTTGTATATAAAAAAAACACAAGGTACTTGATACAGTGCGCTGTAAAAAGTACAATTGAACACTGACCCACATCAATAAGGTGCCAAAAGATGCGCAATTGGGCCAGGCATCTCCAGCTGTTGAAAAATTGCAAATTTCCTTGGTTTCCATGGAGTAAGAGCCGTTGCTGGGCACGTGATCTTGACATCAATGATTATTCATTTGTGGCTACAGCCAAAAGTATTGGTCGGAGAGCAACGCGGTTTGCACCATTCGATTTCTCGTCAAAAAATACGTCGGATTAGCCTCTTACCAGCAGCATTGGAACAGTTTTTCCACTTTTGGATTTTTGCCTGGTCTTTGTGCTAATTGAAATCGGCTACATTAACTATGTACAATCGCGACTGGTCATTACTATATTCAACTTTTCATTATAAGTTATGTGCCCTTCGGTAGCCCAGACGACGTCAAATCTTTGGGCCGAGCCCATTTAACTCACCCAGCAAATGTCTTACTTCTAAGTCGAAGACAAACTCAATGTCTTTATCTACATGTAGAAAAACCACACCATTTGTATATAAAAAAGACACAAGGTACTTGATACAGTCCGCTGTAAAAAGTACAATTGAACACTGACGCAAATCAATAAGGTGCCAAAAGATGCGTAATTGGGCCAGGCATCTCCAGCTGTTGAAAAATTGCAAATTTCCTTGGTTTCCATGGAGTAAGAGCCGTTGCTGGGCACGTGATCTTGACATCAATGATTATTCATTTGTGGCTACAGCCAAAAGTATTGGTCGGAGAGCAACACGGTTTGCACCATTCGATTTCTCGTCAAAAAATACGTCGGATTAGCCTCTTATTAGACGCATTGGAACAGTTTTTCCACTTTTGGATTTTTGCCTGGTCTTTTTGCGAATTGAAATCGGCTACATTAACTATGTACAATCGCGACTGGTCATTACTATATTCAACTTTTCATTATAAGTTATGTGCCCTTCGGTAGCCCAGACGACGTCAAATCTTTGGGCCAAGCCCATTTAACTCACCCAGCAAATGTCTTACTTCTAAGTCGAAGACAAACTCAATGTCTTTATCTACATGTAGAAAAACCACACCATTTGTATATAAAAAAAACACAAGGTACTTGATACAGTGCGCGGTAAAAAGTACAATTGAACACTGACCCACATCAATAAGGTGCCAAAAGATGCGCAATTGGGCCAGGCATCTCCAGCTGTTGAAAAATTGCAAATTTCTTTGGTTTCCATGGAGTAAGAGCCGTTGCTGGGCACGTGATCTTGACATCAATGATTATTCATTTGTGGCTACAGCCAAAAGTATTGGTCGGAGAGCAACGCGGTTTGCACCATTCGATTTCTCGTCAAAAAATACGTCGGATTAGCCTCTTACCAGCAGCATTGGAACAGTTTTTCCACTTTTGGATTTTTTGCCTGGTCTTTGTGCTAATTGAAATCGGCTACATTAACTATGTACAATCGCGACTGGTCATTACTATATTCAACTTTTCATTATAAGTTATGTGCCCTTCGGTAGCCCAGACGACGTCAAATCTTTGGGCCAAGCCCATTTAACTCACCCAGCAAATGTCTTACTTCTAAGTCGAAGACAAACTCAATGTCTTTATCTACATGTAGAAAAACCACACCATTTGTATATAAAAAAACACAAGGTACTTGATACAGTCCGCTGTAAAAAGTACAATTGAACACTGACCCACATCAATAAGGTGCCAAAAGATGCGCAATTGGGCCAGGCATCTCCAGCTGTTGAAATATTGCAAATTTCCTTGGTTTCCATGGAGTAAGAGCCGTTGCTGGGCACGTGATCTTGACATCAATGATTATTCATTTGTGGCTACAGCCAAAAGTATTGGTCGGAGAGCAACACGGTTTGCACCATTCGATTTCTCGTCAAAAAATACGTCGGATTAGCCTCTTATCAGACGCATTGGAACAGTTTTTCCACTTTTGGATTTTTGCCTGGTCTTTTTGCGAATTGAAATCGGCTACATTAACTATGTACAATCGCGACTGGTCATTACTATATTCAACTTTTCATTATAAGTTATGTGCCCTTCGGTAGCACAGACGACGTCAAATCTTTGGGCCAAGCCCATTTAACTCACCCAGCAAATGTCTTACTTCTAAGTCGAAGACAAACTTAATGTCTTTATCTACATGTAGAAAAACCACACCATTTGTATATAAAAAAAAACACAAGGTACTTGATACAGTCCGCTGTAAAAAGTACAATTGAACACTGACCCACATCAATAAGGTGCCAAAAGATGCGCAATTGGGCCAGGCATCTCCAGCTGTTGAAAAATTGCAAATTTCCTTGGTTTCCATGGAGTAAGAGCCGTTGCTGGGCACGTGATCTTGACATCAATGATTATTCATTTGTGGCTACAGCCAAAAGTATTGGTCGGAGAGCAACGCGGTTTGCACCATTCGATTTCTCGTCAAAAAATACGTCGGATTAGCCTCTTACCAGCAGCATTGGAACAGTTTTTCTACTTTTGGATTTTTGCCTGGTCTTTTTGCGAATTGAAATGGGCTACATTAACTATGTACAATCGCGACTGGTCATTACTATATTCAACTTTTTATTATAAGTTATGTGCCCTTCGGTAGCCCAGACGACGTCAAATCTTTGGGCCAAGCCCATTTAACTCACCCAGCAAATGTCTTACTTCTAAGTCGAAGACAAACTCAATGTCTTTATCTACATGTAGAAAAACCACACCATTTGTATATAAAAAAAACACAAGGTACTTGATACAGTGCGCTGTAAAAAGTACAATTGAACACTGACCCACATCAATAAGGTGCCAAAAGATGCGCAATTGGGCCAGGCATCTGCAGCTGTTGAAAAATTGCAAATTTCTTTGGTTTCCATGGAGTAAGAGCCGTTGCTGGGCACGTGATCTTGACATCAATGATTATTCATTTGTGGCTACAGCCAAAAGTATTGGTCGGAGAGCAACGCGGTTTGCACCATTCGATTTCTCGTCAAAAAATACGTCGGATTAGCCTCTTACCAACAGCATTAGAACAGTTTTTCCACTTTTGGATTTTTGCCTGGTCTTTGTGCTAATTGAAATCGGCTACATTAACTATGTACAATCGCGACTGGTCATTACTATATTCAACTTTTCATTATAAGTTATGTGCCCTTCGGTAGCCCAGACGACGTCAAATCTTTGGGCCAAGCCCATTTAACTCACCCAGCAAATGTCTTACTTCTAAGTCGAAGACAAACTCAATGTCTTTATCTACATGTAGAAAAACCACACCATTTGTATATAAAAAAAACACAAGGTACTTGATACAGTCCGCTGTAAAAAGTACAATTGAATACTGACCCACATCAATAAGGTGCCAAAAGATGCGCAATTGGGCCAGGCATCTCCAGCTGTTGAAAAATTGCAAATTTCCTTGGTTTCCATGGAGTAAGAGCCGTTGCTGGGCACGTGATCTTGACATCAATGATTATTCATTTGTGGCTACAGCCAAAAGTATTGGTCGGAGAGCAACGCGGTTTGCACCATTCGATTTCTCGTCAAAAAATACGTCGGATTAGCCTCTTTCCAGCAGCATTGGAACAGTTTTTCCACTTTTGGATTTTTGCCTGGTCTTTTTGCGAATTGAAATCGGCTACATTAACTATGTACAATCGCGACTGGTCATTACTATATTCAACTTTTCATTATAAGTTATGTGCCCTTCGGTAGCCCAGACGACGTCAAATCTTTGGGCCAAGCCCATTTAACTCACCCAGCAAATGTCTTACTTCTAAGTCGAAGACAAACTCAATGTCTTTATCTACATGTAGAAAAACCACACCATTTGTATATAAAAAAAACACAAGGTACTTGATACAGTGCGCTGTAAAAAGTACAATTGAACACTGACCCACATCAATAAGGTGCCAAAAGATGCGCAATTGGGCCAGGCATCTCCAGCTGTTGAAAAATTGCAAATTTCCTTGGTTTCCATGGAGTAAGAGCCGTTGCTGGGCACGTGATCTTGACATCAATGATTATTCATTTGTGGCTACAGCCAAAAGTATTGGTCGGAGAGCAACGCGGTTTGCACCATTCGATTTCTCGTCAAAAAATACGTCGGATTAGCCTCTTACCAGCAGCATTGGAACAGTTTTTCCACTTTTGGATTTTTGCCTGGTCTTTGTGCTAATTGAAATCGGCTACATTAACTATGTACAATCGCGACTGGTCATTACTATATTCAACTTTTCATTATAAGTTATGTGCCCTTCGGTAGCCCAGACGACGTCAAATCTTTGGGCCGAGCCCATTTAACTCACCCAGCAAATGTCTTACTTCTAAGTCGAAGACAAACTCAATGTCTTTATCTACATGTAGAAAAACCACACCATTTGTATATAAAAAAGACACAAGGTACTTGATACAGTCCGCTGTAAAAAGTACAATTGAACACTGACGCAAATCAATAAGGTGCCAAAAGATGCGTAATTGGGCCAGGCATCTCCAGCTGTTGAAAAATTGCAAATTTCCTTGGTTTCCATGGAGTAAGAGCCGTTGCTGGGCACGTGATCTTGACATCAATGATTATTCATTTGTGGCTACAGCCAAAAGTATTGGTCGGAGAGCAACACGGTTTGCACCATTCGATTTCTCGTCAAAAAATACGTCGGATTAGCCTCTTATTAGACGCATTGGAACAGTTTTTCCACTTTTGGATTTTTGCCTGGTCTTTTTGCGAATTGAAATCGGCTACATTAACTATGTACAATCGCGACTGGTCATTACTATATTCAACTTTTCATTATAAGTTATGTGCCCTTCGGTAGCACAGACGACGTCAAATCTTTGGGCCAAGCCCATTTAACTCACCCAGCAAATGTCTTACTTCTAAGTCGAAGACAAACTCATTGTCTTTATCTACATGTAGAAAAACCACACCATTTGTATATAAAAAAAACACAAGGTACTTGATACAGCCCGCTGTAAAAAGTACAATTGAACACTGACCCACATCAATAAGGTGCCAAAAGATGCGCAATTGGGCCAGACATCTCCAGCTGATGAAAAATTGCAAATTTCCTTGGTTTCCATGGAGTAAGAGCCGTTGCTGGGCACGTGATCTTGACATCAATGATTATTCATTTGTGGCTACAGCCAAAAGTATTGGTCGGAGAGCAACGCGGTTTGCACCATTCGATTTCTCGTCAAAAAATACGTCGGATTAGCCTCTTACCAACAGCATTGGAACAGTTTTTCTACTTTTGGATTTTTGCCTGGTCTTTTTGCGAATTGAAATCGGCTACATTAACTATGTACAATCGCGACTGGTCATTACTATATTCAACTTTTCATTATAAGTTATGTGCCCTTCGGTAGCCCAGACGACGTCAAATCTTTGGGCCAAGCCCATTTAACTCACCCAGCAAATGTCTTACTTCTAAGTCGAAGACAAACTCAATGTCTTTATCTACATGTAGAAAAACCACACCATTTGTATATAAAAAAAACACAAGGTACTTGATACAGTGCGCTGTAAAAAGTACAATTAAACACTGACCCACATCAATAAGGTGCCAAAAGATGCGCAATTGGGCCAGGCATCTCCAGCTGTTGAAAAATTGCAAATTTCCTTGGTTTCCATGGAGTAAGAGCCGTTGCTGGGCACGTAATCTTGACATCAATGATTATTCATTTGTGGCTACAGCCAAAAGTATTGGTCGGAGAGCAACACGGTTTGCACCATTCGATTTCTCGTCAAACAATACGTCGGATTAGCCTCTTACCAGCAGCATTGGAACAGTTTTTCCACTTTTGGATTTTTGCCTGGTCTTTTTGCGAATTGAAATCGGCTACATTAACTATGTACAATCGCGACTGGTCATTACTATATTCAACTTTTCATTATAAGTTATGTGCCCTTCGGTAGCCCAGACGACGTCAAATCTTTGGGCCAAGCCCATTTAACTCACCCAGCAAATGTCTTACTTCTAAGTCGAAGACAAACTCAATGTCTTTATCTACATGTAGAAAAACCACACCATTTGTATATAAAAAAAACACAAGGTACTTAATACAGTCCGCTGTAAAAAGTACAATTGAACACTGACCCACATCAATAAGGTGCCAAAAGATGCGCAATTGGGCCAGGCATCTCCAGCTGTTGAAAAATTGCAAATTTCCTTGGTTTCCATGGAGTAAGAGCCGTTGCTGGGCACGTGATCTTGACATCAATGATTATTCATTTGTGGCTACAGCCAAAAGTATTGGTCGGAGAGCAACGCGGTTTGCACCATTTGATTTCTCGTCAAAAAATACGTCGGATTAGCCTCTTACCAACAGCATTGGAACAGTTTTTCTACTTTTGGATTTTTGCCTGGTCTTTTTGCGAATTGAAATCGGCTACATTAACTATGTACAATCGCGACTGGTCATTACTATATTCAACTTTTCATTATAAGTTATGTGCCCTTCGGTAGCCCAGACGACGTCAAATCTTTGGGCCAAGCCCATTTAACTCACCCAGGAGTTGTCTTACTTCTAAGTCGAATATAAACTCAATGTCTTTATCTACATGTAGAAAAACCACACCATTTGTATATAAAAAAACACAAGGTACTTGATACTGTCCGCTGTAAAAAGTACAATTGAACACTGACGCAAATCAATAAGGTGCCAAAAGATGCGTAATTGGGCCAGGCATCTCCAGCTGTTGAAAAATTGCAAATTTCCTTGGTTTCCATGGAGTAAGAGCCGTTGCTGGGCACGTGATCTTGACATCAATGATTATTCATTTGTGGCTACAGCCAAAAGTATTGGTCGGAGAGCAACGCGGTTTGCACCATTCGATTTCTCGTCAAAAAATACGTCGGATTAGCCTCTTACCAGCAGCATTGGAACAGTTTTTCCACTTTTGGATTTTTGCCTGGTCTTTTTGCGAATTGAAATCGGCTACATTAACTATGTACAATCGCGACTGGTCATTACTATATTCAACTTTTCATTATAAGTTATGTGCCCTTCGGTAGCCCAGACGACGTCAAATCTTTGGGCCAAGCCCATTTAACTCACCCAGCAAATGTCGTACTTCTAAGTCGAAGACAAACTCAATGTCTTTATCTACATGTAGAAAAACCACACCATTTGTATATAAAAAAAACACAAGGTACTTGATACAGTCCGCTGTAAAAAGTACAATTGAACACTGACCCACATCAATAAGGTGCCAAAAGATGCGCAATTGGGCCAGGCATCTCCAGCTGTTGAAAAATTGCAAATTTCTTTGGTTTCCATGGAGTAAGAGCCGTTGCTGGGCACGTGATCTTGACATCAATGATTATTCATTTGTGGCTACAGCCAAAAGTATTGGTCGGAGAGCAACGCGGTTTGCACCATTCGATTTCTCGTCAAAAAATACGTCGGATTAGCCTCTTACCAGCAGCATTGGAACAGTTTTTCCACTTTTGGATTTTTGCCTGGTCTTTTTGCGAATTGAAATCGGCTACATTAACTATGTACAATCGCGACTGGTCATTACTATATTCAACTTTTCATTATAAGTTATGTGCCCTTCGGTAGCCCAGACGACGTCAAATCTTTGGGCCAAGCCCATTTAACTCACCCAGCAGTTGTATAACTTCTAAGTTGAAGACAAACTCAATGTTTTTATCTACATGTAGAAAAACCACACCATTTGTATATAAAAAAAACACAAGGTACTTGATACAGTCCGCTGTAAAAAGTACAATTGAACACTGACCCACATCAATAAGGTGCCAAAAGATGCGCAATTGGGCCAGGCATCTCAAGCTGTTGAAAAATTGCAAATTTCCTTGGTTTCCATGGAGTAAGAGCCGTTGCTGGGCACGTGATCTTGACATCAATGATTATTCATTTGTGGCTACAGCCAAAAGTATTGGTCGGAGAGCAACGCGGTTTGCACCATTCGATTTCTCGTCAAAAAATACGTCGGATTAGCCTCTTACCAGCAGCATTGGAACAGTTTTTCCACTTTTGGATTTTTGCCTGGTCTTTTTGCGAATTGAAATCGGCTACATTAACTATGTACAATCGCGACTGGTCATTACTATATTCAACTTTTCATTATAAGTTATGTGCCCTTCGGTAGCCCAGACGACGTCAAATCTTTGGGCCAAGCCCATTTAACTCACCCAGCAGTTGTATAACTTCTAAGTTGAAGACAAACTCAATGTCTTTATCTACATGTAGAAAAACCACACCATTTGTATATAAAAAAAACACAAGGTACTTGATA
The DNA here is from genome assembly GCF_032854445.1 of Liolophura sinensis. NCBI lineage: Eukaryota > Metazoa > Mollusca > Polyplacophora > Chitonida > Chitonidae > Liolophura > Liolophura sinensis. The sequence continues at coordinate 27,195 of NW_027018214.1, read as the reverse complement.
CAGTCCGCTGTAAAAAGTACAATTGAACACTGACCCACATCAATAAGGTGCCAAAAGATGCGCAATTGGGCCAGGCATCTCCAGCTGTTGAAAAATTGCAAATTTCCTTGGTTTCCATGGAGTAAGAGCCGTTGCTGGGCACGTGATCTTGACATCAATGATTATTCATTTGTGGCTACAGCCAAAAGTATTGGTCGGAGAGCAACGCGGTTTGCACCATTCGATTTCTCGTCAAAAAATACGTCGGATTAGCCTCTTACCAGCAGCATTGGAACAGTTTTTCCACTTTTGGATTTTTGCCTGGTCTTTTTGCGAATTGAAATCGGCTACATTAACTATGTACAATCGCGACTGGTCATTACTATATTCAACTTTTCATTATAAGTTATGTGCCCTTCGGTAGCCCAGACGACGTCAAATCTTTGGGCCAAGCCCATTTAACTCACCCAGCAAATGTCGTACTTCTAAGTCGAAGACAAACTCAATGTCTTTATCTACATGTAGAAAAACCACACCATTTGTATATAAAAAAAACACAAGGTACTTGATACAGTCCGCTGTAAAAAGTACAATTGAACACTGACCCACATCAATAAGGTGCCAAAAGATGCGCAATTGGGCCAGGCATCTCCAGCTGTTGAAAAATTGCAAATTTCTTTGGTTTCCATGGAGTAAGAGCCGTTGCTGGGCACGTGATCTTGACATCAATGATTATTCATTTGTGGCTACAGCCAAAAGTATTGGTCGGAGAGCAACGCGGTTTGCACCATTCGATTTCTCGTCAAAAAATACGTCGGATTAGCCTCTTACCAGCAGCATTGGAACAGTTTTTCCACTTTTGGATTTTTGCCTGGTCTTTTTGCGAATTGAAATCGGCTACATTAACTATGTACAATCGCGACTGGTCATTACTATATTCAACTTTTCATTATAAGTTATGTGCCCTTCGGTAGCCCAGACGACGTCAAATCTTTGGGCCAAGCCCATTTAACTCACCCAGCAGTTGTATAACTTCTAAGTTGAAGACAAACTCAATGTCTTTATCTACATGTAGAAAAACCACACCATTTGTATATAAAAAAAACACAAGGTACTTGATACAGTCCGCTGTAAAAAGTACAATTGAACACTGACCCACATCAATAAGGTGCCAAAAGATGCGCAATTGGGCCAGGCATCTCCAGCTGTTGAAAAATTGCAAATTTCCTTGGTTTCCATGGAGTAAGAGCCGTTGCTGGGCACGTGATCTTGACATCAATGATTATTCATTTGTGGCTACAGCCAAAAGTATTGGTCGGAGAGCAACGCGGTTTGCACCATTCGATTTCTCGTCAAAAAATACGTCGGATTAGCCTCTTACCAGCAGCATTGGAACAGTTTTTCTACTTTTGGATTTTTGCCTGGTCTTTTTGCGAATTGAAATCGGCTACATTAACTATGTACAATCGCGACTGGTCATTACTATATTCAACTTTTCATTATAAGTTATGTGCCCTTCGGTAGCCCAGACGACGTCAAATCTTTGGGCCAAGCCCATTTAACTCACCCAGCAAATGTCGTACTTCTAAGTCGAAGACAAACTCAATGTCTTTATCTACATGTAGAAAAACCACACCATTTGTATATAAAAAAAACACAAGGTACTTGATACAGTCCGCTGTAAAAAGTACAATTGAACACTGACCCACATCAATAAGGTGCCAAAAGATGCGCAATTGGGCCAGGCATCTCCAGCTGTTGAAAAATTGCAAATTTCTTTGGTTTCCATGGAGTAAGAGCCGTTGCTGGGCACGTGATCTTGACATCAATGATTATTCATTTGTGGCTACAGCCAAAAGTATTGGTCGGAGAGCAACGCGGTTTGCACCATTCGATTTCTCGTCAAAAAATACGTCGGATTAGCCTCTTACCAGCAGCATTGGAACAGTTTTTCCACTTTTGGATTTTTGCCTGGTCTTTTTGCGAATTGAAATCGGCTACATTAACTATGTACAATCGCGACTGGTCATTACTATATTCAACTTTTCATTATAAGTTATGTGCCCTTCGGTAGCCCAGACGACGTCAAATCTTTGGGCCAAGCCCATTTAACTCACCCAGCAGTTGTATAACTTCTAAGTTGAAGACAAACTCAATGTTTTTATCTACATGTAGAAAAACCACACCATTTGTATATAAAAAAAACACAAGGTACTTGATACAGTCCGCTGTAAAAAGTACAATTGAACACTGACCCACATCAATAAGGTGCCAAAAGATGCGCAATTGGGCCAGGCATCTCAAGCTGTTGAAAAATTGCAAATTTCCTTGGTTTCCATGGAGTAAGAGCCGTTGCTGGGCACGTGATCTTGACATCAATGATTATTCATTTGTGGCTACAGCCAAAAGTATTGGTCGGAGAGCAACGCGGTTTGCACCATTCGATTTCTCGTCAAAAAATACGTCGGATTAGCCTCTTACCAGCAGCATTGGAACAGTTTTTCCACTTTTGGATTTTTGCCTGGTCTTTTTGCGAATTGAAATCGGCTACATTAACTATGTACAATCGCGACTGGTCATTACTATATTCAACTTTTCATTATAAGTTATGTGCCCTTCGGTAGCCCAGACGACGTCAAATCTTTGGGCCAAGCCCATTTAACTCACCCAGCAGTTGTATAACTTCTAAGTTGAAGACAAACTCAATGTCTTTATCTACATGTAGAAAAACCACACCATTTGTATATAAAAAAAAACACAAGGTACTTGATACAGTCCGCTGTAAAAAGTACAATTGAACACTGACCCACATCAATAAGGTGCCAAAAGATGCGCAATTGGGCCAGGCATCTCCAGCTGTTGAAAAATTGCAAATTTCCTTGGTTTCCATGGAGTAAGAGCCGTTGCTGGGCACGTGATCTTGACATCAATGATTATTCATTTGTGGCTACAGCCAAAAGTATTGGTCGGAGAGCAACGCGGTTTGCACCATTCGATTTCTCGTCAAAAAATACGTCGGATTAGCCTCTTACCAGCAGCATTGGAACAGTTTTTCCACTTTTGGATTTTTGCCTGGTCTTTTTGCGAATTGAAATCGGCTACATTAACTATGTACAATCGCGACTGGTCATTACTATATTCAACTTTTCATTATAAGTTATGTGCCCTTCGGTAGCCCAGACGACGTCAAATCTTTGGGCCAAGCCCATTTAACTCACCCAGCAAATGTCGTACTTCTAAGTCGAAGACAAACTCAATGTCTTTATCTACATGTAGAAAAACCACACCATTTGTATATAAAAAAAACACAAGGTACTTGATACAGTCCGCTGTAAAAAGTACAATTGAACACTGACCCACATCAATAAGGTGCCAAAAGATGCGCAATTGGGCCAGGCATCTCCAGCTGTTGAAAAATTGCAAATTTCTTTGGTTTCCATGGAGTAAGAGCCGTTGCTGGGCACGTGATCTTGACATCAATGATTATTCATTTGTGGCTACAGCCAAAAGTATTGGTCGGAGAGCAACGCGGTTTGCACCATTCGATTTCTCGTCAAAAAATACGTCGGATTAGCCTCTTACCAGCAGCATTGGAACAGTTTTTCCACTTTTGGATTTTTGCCTGGTCTTTTTGCGAATTGAAATCGGCTACATTAACTATGTACAATCGCGACTGGTCATTACTATATTCAACTTTTCATTATAAGTTATGTGCCCTTCGGTAGCCCAGACGACGTCAAATCTTTGGGCCAAGCCCATTTAACTCACCCAGCAGTTGTATAACTTCTAAGTTGAAGACAAACTCAATGTCTTTATCTACATGTAGAAAAACCACACCATTTGTATATAAAAAAAACACAAGGTACTTGATACAGTCCGCTGTAAAAAGTACAATTGAACACTGACCCACATCAATAAGGTGCCAAAAGATGCGCAATTGGGCCAGGCATCTCCAGCTGTTGAAAAATTGCAAATTTCCTTGGTTTCCATGGAGTAAGAGCCGTTGCTGGGCACGTGATCTTGACATCAATGATTATTCATTTGTGGCTACAGCCAAAAGTATTGGTCGGAGAGCAACGCGGTTTGCACCATTCGATTTCTCGTCAAAAAATACGTCGGATTAGCCTCTTACCAGCAGCATTGGAACAGTTTTTCTACTTTTGGATTTTTGCCTTGTCTTTTTGCGAATTGAAATCGGCTACATTAACTATGTACAATCGCGACTGGTCATTACTATATTCAACTTTTCATTATAAGTTATGTGCCCTTCGGTAGCCCAGACGACGTCAAATCTTTGGGCCAAGCCCATTTAACTCACCCAGCAAATGTCTTACTTCTAAGTCGAAGACAAACTCAATGTCTTTATCTACATGTAGAAAAACCACACCATTTGTATATAAAAAAAACACAAGGTACTTGATACAGTCCGCTGTAAAAAGTACAATTGAATACTGACCCACATCAATAAGGTGCCAAAAGATGCGCAATTGGGCCAGGCATCTCCAGCTGTTGAAAAATTGCAAATTTCCTTGGTTTCCATGGAGTAAGAGCCGTTGCTGGGCACGTGATCTTGACATCAATGATTATTCATTTGTGGCTACAGCCAAAAGTATTGGTCGGAGAGCAACGCGGTTTGCACCATTCGATTTCTCGTCAAAAAATACGTCGGATTAGCCTCTTACCAGCAGCATTGGAACAGTTTTTCCACTTTTGGATTTTTGCCTGGTCTTTTTGCGAATTGAAATCGGCTACATTAACTATGTACAATCGCGACTGGTCATTACTATATTCAACTTTTCATTATAAGTTATGTGCCCTTCGGTAGCCCAGACGACGTCAAATCTTTGGGCCAAGCCCATTTAACTCACCCAGCAAATGTCGTACTTCTAAGTCGAAGACAAACTCAATGTCTTTATCTACATGTAGAAAAACCACACCATTTGTATATAAAAAAAACACAAGGTACTTGATACAGTCCGCTGTAAAAAGTACAATTGAACACTGACCCACATCAATAAGGTGCCAAAAGATGCGCAATTGGGCCAGGCATCTCCAGCTGTTGAAAAATTGCAAATTTCTTTGGTTTCCATGGAGTAAGAGCCGTTGCTGGCACGTGATCTTGACATCAATGATTATTCATTGTGGCTACAGCCAAAAGTATTGGTCGGAGAGCAACGCGGTTTGCACCATTCGATTTCTCGTCAAAAAAATACGTCGGATTAGCCTCTTACCAGCAGCATTGGAACAGTTTTTCCACTTTTGGATTTTTGCCTGGTCTTTTTGCGATTGAAATCGGCTACATTAACTATGTACAATCGCGACTGGTCATTACTATATTCAACTTTTCATTATAAGTTATGTGCCCTTCGGTAGCCCAGACGACGTCAAATCTTTGGGCCAAGCCCATTTAACTCACCAGCAGTAGTTGTATAACTTCTAAGTTGAAGACAAACTCAATGTCTTTATCTACATGTAGAAAAACCACACCATTTGTATATAAAAAAAACACAAGGTACTTGATACAGTCCGCTGTAAAAAGTACAATTGAACACTGACCCACATCAATAAGGTGCCAAAAGATGCGCAATTGGGCCAGGCATCTCCAGCTGTTGAAAAAATTGCAAATTTCCTTGGTTTCCATGGAGTAAGAGCCGTTGCTGGGCACGTGATCTTGACATCAATGATTATTCATTTGTGGCTACAGCCAAAAGTATTGGTCGGAGAGCAACGCGGTTTGCACCATTCGATTTCTCGTCAAAAAAATACGTCGGATTAGCCTCTTACCAGCAGCATTGGAACAGTTTTTCTACTTTTGGATTTTTGCCTTGTCTTTTTGCGAATTGAAATCGGCTACATTAACTATGTACAATCGCGACTGGTCATTACTATATTCAACTTTTCATTATAAGTTATGTGCCCTTCGGTAGCCCAGACGACGTCAAATCTTTGGGCCAAGCCCATTTAACTCACCCAGCAAATGTCTTACTTCTAAGTCGAAGACAAACTCAATGTCTTTATCTACATGTAGAAAAACCACACCATTTGTATATAAAAAAAACACAAGGTACTTGATACAGTCCGCTGTAAAAAGTACAATTGAATACTGACCCACATCAATAAGGTGCCAAAAGATGCGCAATTGGGCCAGGCATCTCCAGCTGTTGGAAAAATTGCAAATTTCCTTGGTTTCCATGGAGTAAGAGCCGTTGCTGGGCACGTGATCTTGACATCAATGATTATTCATTTGTGGCTACAGCCAAAGTATTGGTCGGAGAGCAACGCGGTTTGCACCATTCGATTTCTCGTCAAAAAATACGTCGGATTAGCCTCTTACCAGCAGCATTGGAACAGTTTTTCCACTTTTGGATTTTGCCTGGTCTTTTTTGCGAATTGAAATCGGCTACATTAACTATGTACAATCGCGACTGGTCATTACTATATTCAACTTTTCATTATAAGTTATGTGCCCTTCGGTAGCCCAGACGACGTCAAATCTTTGGGCCAAGCCCATTTAACTCACCCAGCAAATGTCTTACTTCTAAGTCGAAGACAAACTCAATGTCTTTATCTACATGTAGAAAAACCACACCATTTGTATATAAAAAAAACACAAGGTACTTGATACAGTGCGCTGTAAAAAGTACAATTGAACACTGACCCACATCAATAAGGTGCCAAAAGATGCGCAATTTGGGCCAGGCATCTCCAGCTGTTGAAAAATTGCAAATTTCCTTGGTTTCCATGGAGTAAGAGCCGTTGCTGGGCACGTGATCTTGACATCAATGATTATTCATTTGTGGCTACAGCCAAAAGTATTGGTCGGAGAGCAACGCGGTTTGCACCATTCGATTTCTCGTCAAAAAATACGTCGGATTAGCCTCTTACCAGCAGCATTGGAACAGTTTTTTCTACTTTTGGATTTTTGCCTTGTCTTTTTGCGAATTGAAATCGGCTACATTAACTATGTACAATCGCGACCTGGTCATTACTATATTCAACTTTTCATTATAAGTTATGTGCCCTTCGGTAGCCCAGACGACGTCAAATCTTTGGGCCAAGCCCATTTAACTCACCCAGCAAATGTCTTACTTCTAAGTCGAAGACAAACTCAATGTCTTTATCTACATTGTAGAAAAACCACACCATTTGTATATAAAAAAAAACACAAGGTACTTGATACAGTCCGCTGTAAAAAGTACAATTGAATACTGACCCACATCAATAAGGTGCCAAAAGATGCGCAATTGGGCCAGGCATCTCCAGCTGTTGAAAAATTGCAAATTTCCTTGGTTTCCATGGAGTAAGAGCCGTTGCTGGGCACGTGATCTTGACATCAATGATTATTCATTTGTGGCTACAGCCAAAAGTATTGGTCGGAGAGCAACGCGGTTTGCACCATTCGATTTCTCGTCAAAAAATACGTCGGATTAGCCTCTTACCAGCAGCATTGGAACAGTTTTTTCCACTTTTGGATTTTGCCTGGTCTTTTGCGAATTGAAATCGGCTACATTAACTATGTACAATCGCGACTGGTCATTACTATATTCAACTTTTCATTATAAGTTATGTGCCCTCGGTAGCCCAGACGACGTCAAATCTTTGGGCCAAGCCCATTTAACTCACCCAGCAAATGTCGTACTTCTAAGTCGAAGACAAACTCAATGTCTTTATCTACATGTAGAAAAACCACACCATTTGTATATAAAAAAAACACAAGGTACTTGATACAGTCCGCTGTAAAAAGTACAATTGAACACTGACGAACACTGACCCACATCAATAAGGTGCCAAAAGATGCGCAATTGGGCCAGGCATCTCCAGCTGTTGAAAAATTGCAAATTTCCTTGGTTTCCATGGAGTAAGAGCCGTTGCTGGGCACGTGATCTTGACATCAATGATTATTCATTTGTGGCTACAGCCAAAAGTATTGGTCGGAGAGCAACGCGGTTTGCACCATTCGATTTCTCGTCAAAAAATACGTCGGATTAGCCTCTTACCAACAGCATTGGAACAGTTTTTCCACTTTTGGATTTTTGCCTGGTCTTTTTGCGAATCATTATCTACATGTAGAAAAACCACACCATTTGTATATAAAAAAAACACAAGGTACTTGATACAGTCCGCTGTAAAAAGTACAATTGAACACTGACCCACATCAATAAGGTGCCAAAAGATGCGCAATTGGGCCAGGCATCTCCAGCTGTTGAAAAATTGCAAATTTCCTTGGTTTCCATGGAGTAAGAGCCGTTGCTGGGCACGTGATCTTGACATCAATGATTATTGATTTGTGGCTACAGCCAAAAGTATTGGTCGGAGAGCAACGCGGTTTGCACCATTCGATTTCTCGTCAAAAAATACGTCGGATTAGCCTCTTACCAGCAGCATTGGAACAGTTTTTCCACTTTTGGATTTTTGCCTGGTCTTTTTGCTAATTGAAATCGGCTACATTAACTATGTACAATCGCGACTGGTCATTACTATATTCAACTTTTCATTATAAGTTATGTGCCCTTCGGTAGCCCAGACGACGTCAAATCTTTGGGCCAAGCCCATTTAACTCACCCAGCAAATGTCTTACTTCTAAGTCGAAGACAAACTCAATGTCTTTATCTACATGTAGAAAAACCACACCATTTGTATATAAAAAAAACACAAGGTACTTGATACAGTGCGCTGTAAAAAGTACAATTGAACACTGACCCACATCAATAAGGTGCCAAAAGATGCGCAATTGGGCCAGGCATCTCCAGCTGTTGAAAAATTGCAAATTTCCTTGGTTTCCATGGAGTAAGAGCCGTTGCTGGGCACGTGATCTTGACATCAATGATTATTCATTTGTGGCTACAGCCAAAAGTATTGGTCGGAGAGCAACACGGTTTGCACCATTCGATTTCTCGTCAAAAAATACGTCGGATTAGCCTCTTACCAGCAGCATTGGAACAGTTTTTCCACTTTTGGATTTTTGCCTGGTCTTTTTGCGAATTGAAATCGGCTACATTAACTATGTACAATCGCGACTGGTCATTACTATATTCAACTTTTCATTATAAGTTATGTGCCCTTCGGTAGCACAGACGACGTCAAATCTTTGGGCCAAGCCCATTTAACTCACCCAGCAAATGTCGTACTTCTAAGTCGAAGACAAACTCAATGTCTTTATCTACATGTAGAAAAACCACACCATTTGTATATAAAAAAAACACAAGGTACTTGATACAGTCCGCTGTAAAAAGTACAATTGAACACTGACCCACATCAATAAGGTGCCAAAAGATGCGCAATTGGGCCAGACATCTCCAGCTGTTGAAAAATTGCAAATTTCCTTGGTTTCCATGGAGTAAGAGCCGTTGCTGGGCACGTGATCTTGACATCAATGATTATTCATTTGTGGCTACAGCTAAAAGTATTGGTCGGAGAGCAACGCGGTTTGCACCATTCGATTTCTCGTCAAAAAATACGTCGGATTAGCCTCTTACCAACAGCATTGGAACAGTTTTGCTACTTTTGGATTTTTGCCTGGTCTTTTTGCGAATTGAAATCGGCTACATTAACTATGTACAATCGCGACTGGTCATTACTATATTCAACTTTTCATTATAAGTTATGTGCCCTTCGGTAGCCCAGACGACGTCAAATCTTTGGGCCAAGCCCATTTAACTCACCCAGGAGTTGTCTTACTTCTAAGTCGAAGATAAACTCAATGTCTTTATCTACATGTAGAAAAAACCACACCATTTGTATATAAAAAAAACACAAGTTACTTGATACAGTGCGCGGTAAAAAGTACAATTGAACACTGACCCACATCAATAAGGTGCCAAAAGATGCGCAATTGGGCCAGGCATCTCCAGCTGTTGAAAAATTGCAAATTTCCTTGGTTTCCATGGAGTAAGAGCCGTTGCTGGGCACGTGATCTTGACATCAATGATTATTCATTTGTGGCTACAGCCAAAAGTATTGGTCGGAGAGCAACGTGGTTTGCACCATTCGATTTCTCGTCAAAAAATACGTCGGATTAGCCTCTTACCAGCAGCATTGGAACAGTTTTTCCACTTTTGGATTTTTGCCTGGTCTTTGTGCTAATTGAATTCGGCTACATTAACTATGTACAATCGCGACTGGTCATTACTATATTCAACTTTTCATTATAAGTTATGTGCCCTTCGGTAGCACAGACGACGTCAAATCTTTGGGCCAAGCCCATTTAACTCACCCAGCAAATGTCTTACTTCTAAGTCGAAGACAAACTCAATGTCTTTATCTACATGTAGAAAAACCACACCATTTGTATATAAAAAAAACACAAGGTACTTGATACAGTCCGCTGTAAAAAGCACAATTGAACACTGACCCACATCAATAAGGTGCCAAAAGATGCGCAATTGGGCCAGACATCTCCAGCTGTTGAAAAATTGCAAATTTCCTTGGTTTCCATGGAGTAAGAGCCGTTGCTGGGCACGTGATCTTGACATCAATGATTATTCATTTGTGGCTACAGCCAAAAGTATTGGTCGGAGAGCAACGCGGTTTGCACCATTCGATTTCTCGTCAAAAAATACGTCGGATTAGCCTCTTACCAACAGCATTGGAACAGTTTTTCTACTTTTGGATTTTTGCCTGGTCTTTTTGCGAATTGAAATCGGCTACATTAACTATGTACAATCGCGACTGGTCATTACTATATTCAACTTTTCATTATAAGTTATGTGCCCTTCGGTAGCCCAGACGACGTCAAATCTTTGGGCCAAGCCCATTTAACTCGCCCAGGAGTTGTCTTACTTCTAAGTCGAAGATAAACTCAATGTCTTTATCTACATGTAGAAAAACCACACCATTTGTATATAAAAAAAACACAAGGTACTTGATACAGTGCGCTGTAAAAAGTACAATTGAACACTGACCCACATCAATAAGGTGCCAAAAGATGCGCAATTGGGCCAGGCATCTCCAGCTGTTGAAAAATTGCAAATTTCCTTGGTTTCCATGGAGTAAGAGCCGTTGCTGGGCACGTGATCTTGACATCAATGATTATTCATTTGTGGCTACAGCCAAAAGTTTTGGTCGGAGAGCAACACGGTTTGCACCATTCGATTTCTCGTCAAAAAATACGTCGGATTAGCCTCTTACCAGCAGCATTGGAACAGTTTTTCCACTTTTGGATTTTTGCCTGGTCTTTTTGCGAATTGAAATCGGCTACATTAACTATGTACAATCGCGACTGGTCATTACTATATTCAACTTTTCATTATAAGTTATGTGCCCTTCGGTAGCACAGACGACGTCAAATCTTTGGGCCAAGCCCATTTAACTCACCCAGCAAATGTCTTACTTCTAAGTCGAAGACAAACTTAATGTCTTTATCTACATGTAGAAAAACCACACCATTTGTATATAAAAAAAACACAAGGTACTTGATACAGTCCGCTGTAAAAAGTACAATTGAACACTGACCCACATCAATAAGGTGCCAAAAGATGCGCAATTGGGCCAGACATCTCCAGCTGTTGAAAATTTGCAAATTTCCTTGGTTTCCATGGAGTAAGAGCCGTTGCTGGGCACGTGATCTTGGCATCAATGATTATTCATTTGTGGCTACAGCCAAAAGTATTGGTCGGAGAGCAACGCGGTTTGCACCATTCGATTTCTCGTCAAAAAATACGTCGGATTAGCCTCTTACCAGCAGCATTGGAACAGTTTTTCCACTTTTGGATTTTTGCCTGGTCTTTTTGCGAATTGAAATCGGCTACATTAACTATGTACAATCGCGACTGGTCATTACTATATTCAACTTTTCATTATAAGTTATGTGCCCTTCGGTAGCCCAGACGACGTCAAATCTTTGGGCCAAGCCCATTTAACTCACCCAGCAAATGTCTTACTTCTAAGTCGAAGACAAACTCAATGTCTTTATCTACATGTAGAAAAACCACACCATTTGTATATAAAAAAAAACACAAGGTACTTGATACAGTGCGCTGTAAAAAGTACAATTGAACACTGACCCACATCAATAAGGTGCCAAAAGATGCGCAATTGGGCCAGGCATCTCCAGCTGTTGAAAAATTGCAAATTTCCTTGGTTTCCATGGAGTAAGAGCCGTTGCTGGGCACGTGATCTTGACATCAATGATTATTCATTTGTGGCTACAGCCAAAAGTATTGGTCGGAGAGCAACGCGGTTTGCACCATTCGATTTCTCGTCAAAAAATACGTCGGATTAGCCTCTTACCAGCAGCATTGGAACAGTTTTTCCACTTTTGGATTTTTGCCTGGTCTTTTTGCTAATTGAAATCGGCTACATTAACTATGTACAATCGCGACTGGTCATTACTATATTCAACTTTTCATTATAAGTTATGTGCCCTTCGGTAGCACAGACGACGTCAAATCTTTGGGCCAAGCCCATTTAACTCACCCAGCAAATGTCTTACTTCTAAGTCGAAGACAAACTCAATGTCTTCATCTACATGTAGAAAAACCACACCATTTGTATATAAAAAAAACACAAGGTACTTGATACAGTCCGCTGTAAAAAGTACAATTGAACACTGACCCACATCAATAAGGTGCCAAAAGATGCGCAATTGGGCCAGGCATCTCCAGCTGTTGAAAAATTGCAAATTTCCTTGGTTTCCATGGAGTAAGAGCCGTTGCTGGGCACGTGATCTTGACATCAATGATTATTCATTTGTGGCTACAGCCAAAAGTATTGGTCGGAGAGCAACGCGGTTTGCACCATTCGATTTCTCGTCAAAAAATACGTCGGATTAGCCTCTTACCAACAGCATTGGAACAGTTTTTCTACTTTTGGATTTTTGCCTGGTCTTTTTGCGAATTGAAATCGGCTACATTAACTATGTACAATCGCGACTGGTCATTACTATATTCAACTTTTCATTATAAGTTATGTGCCCTTCGGTAGCCCAGACGACGTCAAATCTTTGGGCCAAGCCCATTTAACTCACCCAGCAAATGTCTTACTTCTAAGTCGAAGACAAACTCAATGTCTTTATCTACATGTAGAAAAACCACACCATTTGTATATAAAAAAAACACAAGGTACTTGATACAGTCCGCTGTAAAAAGTACAATTGAACACTGACCCACATCAATAAGGTGCCAAAAGATGCGCAATTGGGCCAGGCATCTCCAGCTGTTGAAAAATTGCAAATTTCCTTGGTTTCCATGGAGTAAGAGCCGTTGCTGGTCACGTGATCTTGACATCAATGATTATTCATTTGTGGCTACAGCCAAAAGTATTGGTCGGAGAGCAACGCGGTTTGCACCATTCGATTTCTCGTCAAAAAATACGTCGGATTAGCCTCTTACCAGCACCATTGGAACGGTTTTTCCACTTTTGGATTTTTGCCTGGTCTTTTTGCGAATTGAAATCGGCTACATTAACTATGTACAATCGCGACTGGTCATTACTATATTCAACTTTTCATTATAAGTTATGTGCCCTTCGGTAGCACAGACGACGTCAAATCTTTGGGCCAAGCCCATTTAACTCACCCAGCAAATGTCTTACTTCTAAGTCGAAGACAAACTCAATGTCTTTATCTACATGTAGAAAAACCACACCATTTGTATATAAAAAAAACACAAGGTACTTGATACAGTCCGCTGTAAAAAGTACAATTGAACACTGACCCACATCAATAAGGTGCCAAAAGATGCGCAATTGGGCCAGACATCTCCAGCTGTTGAAAAATTGCAAATTTCCTTGGTTTCCATGGAGTAAGAGCCGTTGCTGGGCACGTGATCTTGACATCAATGATTATTCATTTGTGGCTACAGCCAAAAGTATTGGTCGGAGAGCAACGCGGTTTGCACCATTCGATTTCTCGTCAAAAAATACGTCGGATTAGCCTCTTACCAACAGCATTGGAACAGTTTTTCTACTTTTGGATTTTTGCCTGGTCTTTTTGCGAATTGAAATCGGCTACATTAACTATGTACAATCGCGACTGGTCATTACTATATTCAACTTTTCATTATAAGTTATGTGCCCTTCGGTAGCCCAGACGACGTCAAATCTTTGGGCCAAGCCCATTTAACTCGCCCAGGAGTTGTCTTACTTCTAAGTCGAAGATAAACTCAATGTCTTTATCTACATGTAGAAAAACCACACCATTTGTATATAAAAAAAACACAAGGTACTTGATACAGTGCGCTGTAAAAAGTACAATTGAACACTGACCCACATCAATAAGGTGCCAAAAGATGCGCAATTGGGCCAGGCATCTCCAGCTGTTGAAAAATTGCAAATTTCCTTGGTTTCCATGGAGTAAGAGCCGTTGCTGGGCACGTGATCTTGACATCAATGATTATTCATTTGTGGCTACAGCCAAAAGTTTTGGTCGGAGAGCAACACGGTTTGCACCATTCGATTTCTCGTCAAAAAATACGTCGGATTAGCCTCTTACCAGCAGCATTGGAACAGTTTTTCCACTTTTGGATTTTTGCCTGGTCTTTTTGCGAATTGAAATCGGCTACATTAACTATGTACAATCGCGACTGGTCATTACTATATTCAACTTTTCATTATAAGTTATGTGCCCTTCGGTAGCACAGACGACGTCAAATCTTTGGGCCAAGCCCATTTAACTCACCCAGCAAATGTCTTACTTCTAAGTCGAAGACAAACTTAATGTCTTTATCTACATGTAGAAAAACCACACCATTTGTATATAAAAAAAACACAAGGTACTTGATACAGTCCGCTGTAAAAAGTACAATTGAACACTGACCCACATCAATAAGGTGCCAAAAGATGCGCAATTGGGCCAGACATCTCCAGCTGTTGAAAATTTGCAAATTTCCTTGGTTTCCATGGAGTAAGAGCCGTTGCTGGGCACGTGATCTTGGCATCAATGATTATTCATTTGTGGCTACAGCCAAAAGTATTGGTCGGAGAGCAACGCGGTTTGCACCATTCGATTTCTCGTCAAAAAATACGTCGGATTAGCCTCTTACCAGCAGCATTGGAACAGTTTTTCCACTTTTGGATTTTTGCCTGGTCTTTTTGCGAATTGAAATCGGCTACATTAACTATGTACAATCGCGACTGGTCATTACTATATTCAACTTTTCATTATAAGTTATGTGCCCTTCGGTAGCCCAGACGACGTCAAATCTTTGGGCCAAGCCCATTTAACTCACCCAGCAAATGTCTTACTTCTAAGTCGAAGACAAACTCAATGTCTTTATCTACATGTAGAAAAACCACACCATTTGTATATAAAAAAAACACAAGGTACTTGATACAGTGCGCTGTAAAAAGTACAATTGAACACTGACCCACATCAATAAGGTGCCAAAAGATGCGCAATTGGGCCAGGCATCTCCAGCTGTTGAAAAATTGCAAATTTCCTTGGTTTCCATGGAGTAAGAGCCGTTGCTGGGCACGTGATCTTGACATCAATGATTATTCATTTGTGGCTACAGCCAAAAGTATTGGTCGGAGAGCAACGCGGTTTGCACCATTCGATTTCTCGTCAAAAAATACGTCGGATTAGCCTCTTACCAGCAGCATTGGAACAGTTTTTCCACTTTTGGATTTTTGCCTGGTCTTTTTGCTAATTGAAATCGGCTACATTAACTATGTACAATCGCGACTGGTCATTACTATATTCAACTTTTCATTATAAGTTATGTGCCCTTCGGTAGCACAGACGACGTCAAATCTTTGGGCCAAGCCCATTTAACTCACCCAGCAAATGTCTTACTTCTAAGTCGAAGACAAACTCAATGTCTTCATCTACATGTAGAAAAACCACACCATTTGTATATAAAAAAAACACAAGGTACTTGATACAGTCCGCTGTAAAAAGTACAATTGAACACTGACCCACATCAATAAGGTGCCAAAAGATGCGCAATTGGGCCAGGCATCTCCAGCTGTTGAAAAATTGCAAATTTCCTTGGTTTCCATGGAGTAAGAGCCGTTGCTGGGCACGTGATCTTGACATCAATGATTATTCATTTGTGGCTACAGCCAAAAGTATTGGTCGGAGAGCAACGCGGTTTGCACCATTCGATTTCTCGTCAAAAATACGTCGGATTAGCCTCTTACCAACAGCATTGGAACAGTTTTTCTACTTTTGGATTTTTGCCTGGTCTTTTTGCGAATTGAAATCGGCTACATTAACTATGTACAATCGCGACTGGTCATTACTATATTCAACTTTTCATTATAAGTTATGTGCCCTTCGGTAGCCCAGACGACGTCAAATCTTTGGGCAAGCCCATTTAACTCACCCAGCAAATGTCTTACTTCTAAGTCGAAGACAAACTCAATGTCTTTATCTACATGTAGAAAAACCACACCATTTGTATATAAAAAAACACAAGGTACTTGATACAGTCCGCTGTAAAAAGTACAATTGAACACTGACCCACATCAATAAGGTGCCAAAAGATGCGCAATTGGGCCAGGCATCTCCAGCTGTTGAAAAATTGCAAATTTCCTTGGTTTCCATGGAGTAAGAGCCGTTGCTGGGCACGTGATCTTGACATCAATGATTATTCATTTGTGGCTACAGCCAAAAGTATTGGTCGGAGAGCAACGCGGTTTGCACCATTCGATTTCTCGTCAAAAAATACGTCGGATTAGCCTCTTACCAGCACCATTGGAACGGTTTTTCCACTTTTGGATTTTTGCCTGGTCTTTTTGCGAATTGAAATCGGCTACATTAACTATGTACAATCGCGACTGGTCATTACTATATTCAACTTTTCATTATAAGTTATGTGCCCTTCGGTAGCACAGACGACGTCAAATCTTTGGGCCAAGCCCATTTAACTCACCCAGCAAATGTCTTACTTCTAAGTCGAAGACAAACTCAATGTCTTTATCTACATGTAGAAAAACCACACCATTTGTATATAAAAAAAACACAAGGTACTTGATACAGTCCGCTGTAAAAAGTACAATTGAACACTGACCCACATCAATAAGGTGCCAAAAGATGCGCAATTGGGCCAGACATCTCCAGCTGTTGAAAAATTGCAAATTTCCTTGGTTTCCATGGAGTAAGAGCCGTTGCTGGGCACGTGATCTTGACATCAATGATTATTCATTTGTGGCTACAGCCAAAAGTATTGGTCGGAGAGCAACGCGGTTTGCACCATTCGATTTCCTCGTCAAAAAATACGTCGGATTAGCCTCTTACCAACAGCATTGGAACAGTTTTTCTACTTTTGGATTTTTGCCTGGTCTTTTTGCGAATTGAAATCGGCTACATTAACTTATGTACAATCGCGACTGGTCATTACTATATTCAACTTTTCATTATAAGTTTATGTGCCCTTCGGTAGCCCAGACGACGTCAAATCTTTGGGCCAAGCCCCATTTAACTCGCCAGGAGTTGTCTTACTTCTAGTCGAAGATAAACTCAATGTCTTTATCTACATGTAGAAAAACCACACCATTTGTATATAAAAAAACACAAGGTACTTGATACAGTGCGCTGTAAAAAGTACAATTGAACACTGACCCACATCAATAAGGTGGTGCCAAAAGATGCGCAATTGGGCCAGGCATCTCCAGCTGTTGAAAAATTGCAAATTTCCTTGGTTTCCATGGAGTAAGAGCCGTTGCTGGGCACGTGATCTTGGCATCAATGATTATTCATTTGTGGCTACAGCCAAAAGTATTGGTCGGAGAGCAACGCGGTTTGCACCATTCGATTTCTCGTCAAAAAATACGTCGGATTAGCCTCTTACCAGCAGCATTGGAACAGTTTTTCCACTTTTGGATTTTTGCCTGGTATTTTTTCTAATTGAAATCGGCTACATTAACTATGTACAATCGCGACTGGTCATTACTATATTCAACCTTTCATTATAAGTTATGTGCCCTTCGGTAGCCCAGACGACGTCAAACCTTTGGGCCAAGCCCATTTAACTCACCCAGCAAATGTCTTACTTCTAAGTCGAAGACAAACTCAATGTCTTTATCAACATGTAGAAAAACCACACCATTTGTATATAAAAAAAACACAAGGTACTTGATACAGTCCGCTGTAAAAAGTACAATTGAACACTGACCCACATCAATAAGGTGCCAAAAGATGCGCAATTGGGCCAGGCATCTCCAGCTGTTGAAAAATTGCAAATTTCCTTGGTTTCCATGGAGTAAGAGCCGTTGCTGGGCACGTGATCTTGACATCAATGATTATTCATTTGTGGCTACAGCCAAAAGTATTGGTCGGAGAGCAACGTGGTTTGCACCATTCGATTTCTCGTCAAAAAATACGTCGGATTAGCCTCTTACCAGCAGCATTGGAACAGTTTTTCTACTTTTGGATTTTTGCCTGGTCTTTTTGCGAATTGAAATCGGCTACATTAACTATGTACAATCGCGACTGGTCATTACTATATTCAACTTTTCATTATAAGTTATGTGCCCTTCGGTAGCCCAGACGACGTCAAATCTTTGGGCCAAGCCCATTTAACTCACCCAGCAGTTGTCTTACTTCTAAGTCGAAGACAAACTCAATGTCTTTATCTACATGTAGAAAAACCACACCATTTGTATACAAAAAAAACACAAGGTACTTGATACAGTCCGCTGTAAAAAGTACAATTGAACACTGACCCACATCAATAAGGTGCCAAAAGATGCGCAATTGGGCCAGGCATCTCCAGCTGTTGAAAAATTGCAAATTTCCTTGGTTTCCATGGAGTAAGAGCCGTTGCTGGGCACCTGATCTTGACATCAATGATTATTCATTTGTGGCTACAGCCAAAAGTATTGGTCGGAGAGCAACGCGGTTTGCACCATTCGATTTCTCGTCAAAAAATACGTCGGATTAGCCTCTTACCAGCAGCATTGGAACAGTTTTTCCACTTTTGGATTTTTGCCTGGTATTTTTTCTAATTGAAATCGGCTACATTAACTATGTACAATCGCGACTGGTCATTACTATATTCAACTTTTCATTATAAGTTATGTGCCCTTCGGTAGCCCAGACGACGTCAAATCTTTGGGCCAAGCCCATTTAACTTACCCAGCAAATGTCTTACTTCTAAGTCGAAGACAAACTCAATGTCTTTATCTACATGTAGAAAAACCACACCATTTGTATATAAAAAAAACACAAGGTACTTGATACAGTCCGCCGTAAAAAGTACAATTGAACACTGACCCACATCAATAAGGTGCCAAAAGATGCGCAATTGGGCCAGGCATCTCCAGCTGTTGAAAAATTGCAAATTTCCTTGGTTTCCATGGAGTAAGAGCCGTTGCTGGGCACGTGATCTTGACATCAATGATTATTCATTTGTGGCTACAGCCAAAAGTATTGGTCGGAGAGCAACGCGGTTTGCACCATTCGATTTCTCGTCAAAAAATACGTCGGATTAGCCTCTTACCAGCAGCATTGGAACAGTTTTTTTACTTTTGGATTTTTGCCTGGTCTTTTTGCGAATTGAAATCGGCTACATTAACTATGTACAATCGCGACTGGTCATTACTATATTCAACTTTTCATTATAAGTTATGTGCCCTTCGGTAGCCCAGACGACGTCAAATCTTTGGGCCAAGCCCATTTAACTCACCCAGCAGTTGTCTTACTTCTAAGTCGAAGACAAACTCAATGTCTTTATCTACATGTAGAAAAACCACACCATTTGTATATAAAAAAAACACAAGGTACTTGATACAGTCCGCTGTAAAAAGTACAATTGAACACTGACCCACATCAATAAGGTGCCAAAAGATGCGCAATTGGGCCAGGCATCTCCAGCTGTTGAAAAATTGCAAATTTCCTTGGTTTCCATGGAGTAAGAGCCGTTGCTGGGCACGTGATCTTGACATCAATGATTATTCATTTGTGGCTACAGCCAAAAGTATTGGTCGGAGAGCAACGCGGTTTGCACCATTCGATTTCTCGTCAAAAAATACGTCGGATTAGCCTCTTACCAGCAGCATTGGAACAGTTTTTCCACTTTTGGATTTTTGCCTGGTATTTTTTCTAATTGAAATCGGCTACATTAACTATGTACAATCGCGACTGGTCATTACTATATTCAACTTTTCATTATAAGTTATGTGCCCTTCGGTAGCCCAGACGACGTCAAATCTTTGGGCCAAGCCCATTTAACTCACCCAGCAAATGTCTTACTTCTAAGTCGAAGACAAACTCAATGTCTTTATCTACATGTAGAAAAACCACACCATTTGTATACAAAAAAAACACAAGGTACTTGATACAGTCCGCTGTAAAAAGTACAATTGAACACTGACCCACATCAATAAGGTGCCAAAAGATGCGCAATTGGGCCAGGCATCTCCAGCTGTTGAAAAATTGCAAATTTCCTTGGTTTCCATGGAGTAAGAGCCGTTGCTGGGCACGTGATCTTGACATCAATGATTATTCATTTGTGGCTACAGCCAAAAGTATTGGTCGGAGAGCAACGTGGTTTGCACCATTCGATTTCTCGTCAAAAAATACGTCGGATTAGCCTCTTACCAGCAGCATTGGAACAGTTTTTCTACTTTTGGATTTTTGCCTGGTCTTTTTGCGAATTGAAATCGGCTACATTAACTATGTACAATCGCGACTGGTCATTACTATATTCAACTTTTCATTATAAGTTATGTGCCCTTCGGTAGCCCAGACGACGTCAAATCTTTGGGCCAAGCCCATTTAACTCACCCAGCAGTTGTCTTACTTCTAAGTCGAAGACAAACTCAATGTCTTTATCTACATGTAGAAAAACCACACCATTTGTATACAAAAAAAAACACAAGGTACTTGATACAGTCCGCTGTAAAAAGTACAATTGAACACTGACCCACATCAATAAGGTGCCAAAAGATGCGCAATTGGGCCAGGCATCTCCAGCTGTTGAAAAATTGCAAATTTCCTTGGTTTCCATGGAGTAAGAGCCGTTGCTGGGCACGTGATCTTGATATCAATGATTATTCATTTGTGGCTACAGCCAAAAGTATTGGTCGGAGAGCAACGCGGTAGGCACCATTCGATTTCTCGTCAAAAAATACGTCGGATTAGCCTCTTACCAGCAGCATTGGAACAGTTTTTCTACTTTTGGATTTTTGCCTGGTCTTTTTGCGAATTGAAATCGGCTACATTAACTATGTACAATCGCGACTGGTCATTACTATATTCAACTTTTCATTATAAGTTATGTGCCCTTCGGTAGCCCAGACGACGTCAAATCTTTGGGCCAAGCCCATTTAACTCACCCAGCAAATGTCTTACTTCTAAGTCGAAGACAAACTCAATGTCTTTATCTACATGTAGAAAAACCACACCATTTGTATATAAAAAAAACACAAGGTACTTGATACAGTCCGCTGTAAAAAGTACAGTTGAACACTGACCCACATCAATAAGGTGCCAAAAGATGCGCAATTGGGCCAGGCATCTCCAGCTGTTGAAAAATTGCAAATTTCCTTGGTTTCCATGGAGTAAGAGCCGTTGCTGGGCACGTGATCTTGACATCAATGATTATTCATTCGTGGCTACAGCCAAAAGTATTGGTCGGAGAGCAACGCGGTTTGCACCATTCGATTTCTCGTCAAAAGATACGTCGGATTAGCCTCTTACCAGCAGCATTGGAACAGTTTTTCTACTTTTGGATTTTTGCCTGGTATTTTTTCTAATTGAAATCGGCTACATTAACTATGTACAATCGCGACTGGTCATTACTATATTCAACTTTTCATTATAAGTTATGTGCCCTTCGGTAGCCCAGACGACGTCAAATCTTTGGGCCAAGCCCATTTAACTCACCCAGCAGTTGTCTTACTTCTAAGTCGAAGACAAACTCAATGTCTTTATCTACATGTAGAAAAACAACACCATTTGTATATAAAAAAAACACAAGGTACTTGATACAGTCCGCTGTAAAAAGTACAATTGAACACTGACCCACATCAATAAGGTGCCAAAAGATGCGCAATTGGGCCAGGCATCTCCAGCTGTTGAAAAATTGCAAATTTCCTTGGTTTCCATGGAGTAAGAGCCGTTGCTGGGCACCTGATCTTGACATCAATGATTATTCATTTGTGGCTACAGCCAAAAGTATTGGTCGGAGAGCAACGCGGTTTGCACCATTCGATTTCTCGTCGAAAGATACGTCGGATTAGCCTCTTACCAGCAGCATTGGAACAGTTTTTCTACTTTTGGATTTTTGCCTGGTCTTTTTGCGAATTGAAATCGGCTACATTAACTATGTACAATCGCGACTGGTCATTACTATATTCAACTTTTCATTATAAGTTATGTGCCCTTCGGTAGCCCAGACGACGTCAAATCTTTGGGCCAAGCCCATTTAACTCACCCAGCAAATGTCTTACTTCTAAGTCGAAGACAAACTCAATGTCTTTATCTACATGTAGAAAAACCACACCATTTGTATATAAAAAAAACACAAGGTACTTGATACAGTCCGCTGTAAAAAGTACAATTGAACACTGACCCACATCAATAAGGTGCCAAAAGATGCGCAAATTGGGCCAGGCATCTCCAGCTGTTGAAAAATTGCAAATTTCCTTGGTTTCCATGGAGTAAGAGCCGTTGCTGGGCACGTGATCTTGACATCAATGATTATTCATTTGTGGCTACAGCCAAAAGTATTGGTCGGAGAGCAACGCGGTTTGCACCATTCGATTTCTCATCAAAAAATACGTCGGATTAGTTTCTTACCACCAGCATTGGAACAGTTTTTCCACTTTTGGATTTTTGCCTGGTATTTTTTCTAATTGAAATCGGCTACATTAACTATGTACAATCGCGACTGGTCATTACTATATTCAACTTTTCATTATAAGTTATGTGCCCTTCGGTA
Source organism: Liolophura sinensis (assembly GCF_032854445.1). Taxonomy (NCBI): domain Eukaryota; kingdom Metazoa; phylum Mollusca; class Polyplacophora; order Chitonida; family Chitonidae; genus Liolophura; species Liolophura sinensis. The sequence continues at coordinate 4,393 of NW_027018214.1, read as the reverse complement.
GCCCAGACGACGTCAAATCTTTGGGCCAAGCCCATTTAACTCACCCAGCAAATGTCTTACTTCTAAGTCGAAGACAAACTCAATGTCTTTATCTACATGTAGAAAAACCACACCATTTGTATATAAAAAAAACACAAGGTACTTGATACAGTCCGCTGTAAAAAGTACAATTGAACACTGACCCACATCAATAAGGTGCCAAAAGATGCGCAATTGGGCCAGGCATCTCCAGCTGTTGAAAAATTGCAAATTTCCTTGGTTTCCATGGAGTAAGAGCCGTTGCTGGGCACGTGATCTTGACATCAATGATTATTCATTTGTGGCTACAGCCAAAAGTATTGGTCGGAGAGCAACGCGGTTTGCACCATTCGATTTCTCGTCAAAAAATACGTCGGATTAGCCTCTTACCAGCAGCATTGGAACAGTTTTTCCACTTTTGGATTTTTGCCTGGTATTTTTTCTAATTGAAATCGGCTACATTAACTATGTACAATCGCGACTGGTCATTACTATATTCAACTTTTCATTATAAGTTATGTGCCCTTCGGTAGCCCAGACGACGTCAAATCTTTGGGCCAAGCCCATTTAACTCACCCAGCAAATGTCTTACTTCTAAGTCGAAGACAAACTCAATGTCTTTATCTACATGTAGAAAAACCACACCATTTGTATACAAAAAAAACACAAGGTACTTGATACAGTCCGCTGTAAAAAGTACAATTGAACACTGACCCACATCAATAAGGTGCCAAAAGATGCGCAATTGGGCCAGGCATCTCCAGCTGTTGAAAAATTGCAAATTTCCTTGGTTTCCATGGAGTAAGAGCCGTTGCTGGGCACGTGATCTTGACATCAATGATTATTCATTTGTGGCTACAGCCAAAAGTATTGGTCGGAGAGCAACGTGGTTTGCACCATTCGATTTCTCGTCAAAAAATACGTCGGATTAGCCTCTTACCAGCAGCATTGGAACAGTTTTTCTACTTTTGGATTTTTGCCTGGTCTTTTTGCGAATTGAAATCGGCTACATTAACTATGTACAATCGCGACTGGTCATTACTATATTCAACTTTTCATTATAAGTTATGTGCCCTTCGGTAGCCCAGACGACGTCAAATCTTTGGGCCAAGCCCATTTAACTCACCCAGCAGTTGTCTTACTTCTAAGTCGAAGACAAACTCAATGTCTTTATCTACATGTAGAAAAACCACACCATTTGTATACAAAAAAAAACACAAGGTACTTGATACAGTCCGCTGTAAAAAGTACAATTGAACACTGACCCACATCAATAAGGTGCCAAAAGATGCGCAATTGGGCCAGGCATCTCCAGCTGTTGAAAAATTGCAAATTTCCTTGGTTTCCATGGAGTAAGAGCCGTTGCTGGGCACGTGATCTTGACATCAATGATTATTCATTTGTGGCTACAGCCAAAAGTATTGGTCGGAGAGCAACGCGGTAGGCACCATTCGATTTCTCATCAAAAAATACGTCGGATTAGCCTCTTACCAGCAGCATTGGAACAGTTTTTCTACTTTTGGATTTTTGCCTGGTCTTTTTGCGAATTGAAATCGGCTACATTAACTATGTACAATCGCGACTGGTCATTACTATATTCAACTTTTCATTATAAGTTATGTGCCCTTCGGTAGCCCAGACGACGTCAAATCTTTGGGCCAAGCCCATTTAACTCACCCAGCAAATGTCTTACTTCTAAGTCGAAGACAAACTCAATGTCTTTATCTACATGTAGAAAAACCACACCATTTGTATATAAAAAAAACACAAGGTACTTGATACAGTCCGCTGTAAAAAGTACAGTTGAACACTGACCCACATCAATAAGGTGCCAAAAGATGCGCAATTGGGCCAGGCATCTCCAGCTGTTGAAAAATTGCAAATTTCCTTGGTTTCCATGGAGTAAGAGCCGTTGCTGGGCACGTGATCTTGACATCAATGATTATTCATTTGTGGCTACAGCCAAAAGTATTGGTCGGAGAGCAACGCGGTTTGCACCATTCGATTTCTCGTCAAAAGATACGTCGGATTAGCCTCTTACCAGCAGCATTGGAACAGTTTTTCTACTTTTGGATTTTTACCTGGTATTTTTTCTAATTGAAATCGGCTACATTAACTATGTACAATCGCGACTGGTCATTACTATATTCAACTTTTCATTATAAGTTATGTGCCCTTCGGTAGCCCAGACGACGTCAAATCTTTGGGCCAAGCCCATTTAACTCACCCAGCAGTTGTCTTACTTCTAAGTCGAAGACAAACTCAATGTCTTTATCTACATGTAGAAAAACAACACCATTTGTATATAAAAAAAACACAAGGTACTTGATACAGTCCGCTGTAAAAAGTACAATTGAACACTGACCCACATCAATAAGGTGCCAAAAGATGCGCAATTGGGCCAGGCATCTCCAGCTGTTGAAAAATTGCAAATTTCCTTGGTTTCCATGGAGTAAGAGCCGTTGCTGGGCACGTGATCTTGACATCAATGATTATTCATTTGTGGCTACAGCCAAAAGTATTGGTCGGAGAGCAACGCGGTTTGCACCATTCGATTTCTCGTCAAAAAATACGTCGGATTAGCCTCTTACCAGCAGCATTGGAACAGTTTTTCCACTTTTGGATTTTTGCCTGGTATTTTTGCGAATTGAAATCGGCTACATTAACTATGTACAATCGCGACTGGTCATTACTATATTCAACTTTTCATTATAAGTTATGTGCCCTTCGGTAGCCCAGACGACGTCAAATCTTTGGGCCAAGCCCATTTAACTCACCCAGCAGTTGTCTTACTTCTAAGTCGAAGACAAACTCAATGTCTTTATCTACATGTAGAAAAACCACACCATTTGTATATAAAAAAAACACAAGGTACTTGATACAGTCCGCTGTAAAAAGTACAATTGAACATTGACCCACATCAATAAGGTGCCAAAAGATGCGCAATTGGGCCAGGCATCTCCAGCTGTTGAAAAATTGCAAATTTCCTTGGTTTCCATGGAGTAAGAGCCGTTGCTGGGCACGTGATCTTGACATCAATGATTATTCATTTGTGGCTACAGCCAAAAGTATTGGTCGGAGAGCAACGCGGTTTGCACCATTCGATTTCTCGTCAAAAGATACGTCGGATTAGCCTCTTACCAGCAGCATTGGAACAGTTTTTCTACTTTTGGATTTTTGCCTGGTCTTTTTGCGAATTGAAATCAGCTACATTAACTATGTACAATCGCGACTGGTCATTACTATATTCAACTTTTCATTATAAGTTATGTGCCCTTCGGTAGCCCAGACGACATCAAATCTTTGGGCCAAGCCCATTTAACTCACCCAGCAGTTGTCTTACTTCTAAGTCGAAGACAAACTCAATGTCTTTATCTACATGTAGAAAAACCACACCATTTGTATATAAAAAAAACACAAGGTACTTGATACAGTCCGCTGTAAAAAGTACAATTGAACACTGACCCACATCAATAAGGTGCCAAAAGATGCGCAATTGGGCCAGGCATCTCCAGCTGTTGAAAAATTGCAAATTTCCTTGGTTTCCATGGAGTAAGAGCCGTTGCTGGGCACGTGATCTTGACATCAATGATTATTCATTTGTGGCTACAGCCAAAAGTATTGGTCGGAGAGCAACGCGGTTCGCACCATTCGATTTCTCGTCAAAAAATACGTCGGATTAGCCTCTTACCAGCAGCATTGGAACAGTTTTTCCACTTTTGGATTTTTGCCTGGTATTTTTGCGAATTGAAATCGGCTACATTAACTATGTACAATCGCGACTGGTCATTACTATATTCAACTTTTCATTATAAGTTATGTGCCCTTCGGTAGCCCAGACGACGTCAAATCTTTGGGCCAAGCCCATTTAACTCACCCAGCAGTTGTCTTACTTCTAAGTCGAAGACAAACTCAATGTCTTTATCTACATGTAGAAAAACCACACCATTTGTATATAAAAAAAACACAAGGTACTTGATACAGTCCGCTGTAAAAAGTACAATTGAACACTGACCCACATCAATAAGGTGCCAAAAGATGCGCAATTGGGCCAGGCATCTCCAGCTGTTGAAAAATTGCAAATTTCCTTGGTTTCCATGGAGTAAGAGCCGTTGCTGGGCACGTGATCTTGACATCAATGATTATTCATTTGTGGCTACAGCCAAAAGTATTGGTCGGAGAGCAACGCGGTTTGCACCATTCGATTTCTCGTCAAAAGATACGTCGGATTAGCTTCTTACCAGCAGCATTGGAACAGTTTTTCTACTTTTGGATTTTTGCCTGGTATTTTTTCTAATTGAAATCGGCTACATTAACTATGTACAATCGCGACTGGTCATTACTATATTCAACTTTTCATTATAAGTTATGTGCC
>NW_027018213.1:0-56312 GCF_032854445.1 Liolophura sinensis | reverse complement strand
AACACTGACCCACTTCAGTAAGGTGCCAAAAGATGCGGAATTGAGCCAGGCATCGGCAGCTGTTGAAAAATTGCAAATTTCCCTGGTTTCCATGGAGTAAGAGCCGTTACTGGGCACGTGATTATGACATAAATGATCTTTAAATTGTCTCTACAGCCTAAAGTATTGGTCGGAGAGCAACGCGGTTTGCACCATTCGATTTCTCGCCACAAAATACGTCGGATTAGCCTCTTACTAGTAGCACTGAACATTTTTTTCAACTTTTGCATTTTTACCTGGTCTTTTTGTTAATTGAAATTCGGTTCTACACTGTACTCTGTACAATCGCGACTGGTTATTACTATATTCAACTTTTGACTATAAGTTATGTGCCCTTCGGTAGCCCAGAAGACGACAAATCTTTGGGCCAAGCCCATTTAACTCACCCAGCAATTGCCTTACTTCTAAGTGCAAGACAATCTCAATGTCTTTATCTACGTGTAGAAAAACCACACCATTTGTACATGAAAAACACAAGGTACTTCATACAGTCTGCTGTAAAAAGTACAACTAAACACTGACCCACATTTAAAAGGTGCCAAAAGATGCGGAATTGGGCCAGACATCGGCAGTTGTTAAAAAATTGCAAATTTCCCTGGTTTCCATGGAGTAAGAGCCGTTGCTACGCACGTGATTATGACATCAATGATCATTGAATTGTCACCACAGCCAAAACTATTGGTCGAAGAGCAACGCGGTTTAGCACCATTCGATTTCTCGTCACAAAATACGTCGGATTAGCCTCTTACTAGTAGCACTGGAACATTTTTTCCACTTTTGCATTTTTACCTGGTCTTTTTGTAAATTGAAATCGGCTACACTGTACTCTGTACAATCGCGACTGGTTATTACTATATTCAACTTTTGACTATAAGTTATGTGCCTTCGGTAGGCCAGAAGACGACAAATATTTGGGCCAAGCCCATGTAACTCACCCAGCAATTGCCTTACTTCTAAGTGCAATACAATCTCAATGTCTTTATTTACGTGTAGAAAAACCAGACCATTTGTACATGAAAAACACAAGGTACTTGATACAGTCTGCTGTAAAAAGTACAACTAAACACTGACCCACATTTAAAAGGTGCCAAAAGATGCGGAATTGGGCCAGGCATCGGCAGTTGTTAAAAAATTGCAAATTTCCCTAGTTTCCATGGAGTAAGAGCCGTTGCTACGCACGTGATTATGACATCAATGATCATTGAATTGTCGCTAGAGCCAAAACTATTGGTCGGAGAGCAACGCGGTTTGCACCATTCGATTTCTCGTCACAAAATACGTCGGATTAGCCTCTTACCAGCAGCACTGGAACAGTTTTTCCACTTTTGCATTTTTACCTGGTCTTTTTGTTAATTGAAATCGGCTACACTGTACTCTGTACAATCGCGACTGGTCATTACTATATTCAACTTTTGACTATAAGTTATGTGCCCTTCGGTAGCCCAGAAGACGACAAATCTTTGGGCCAAGCCCATTTAACTCACCCCAGCAATTGCCTTACTTCTAAGTGCAAGACAATCTCAATGTCTTTATCTACGTGTAGAAAAAACCACACCATTTGTACATGAAAAACACAAGGTACTTGATTACAGTCTGCTGTAAAAAGTACAACTGAACACTGACCCACTTCAGTAAGGTGCAAAAAGATGCAGAATTGAGCCAGGCATCGGCAGCTGTTGAAAAATTGCAAATTTCCCTGGTTTCCATGGAGTAAGAGACGTTGCTGGGCACGTGATTATGACATCAATGATCATTCAATTGTCACTACAGCCAAAAGTATTGGTCGGAGAGCAACGCGGATTGCACCATTCGATTTCTCGTCACAAAATACGTCGGATTAGCCTCTTACCAGCAGCACTGAACAGTTTTTCCACTTTTGCATTTTTGCCTGGTGTTTTGTTAATTGAAATCGGCTACACTGTACTCTGTACAATCGCGACTGGTCATTACTATATTCAACTTTTGACTATAAGTTATGTGCCCTTCGGTAGGCCAGAAGACCTGAAATCTTTGGGCCAAGCCCATTTAACTCACCCAGCAATTGTCTTATTTCTAAGTGCAAGACAATCTCAATGTCTTTATCTACGTGTAGAAAAACCACACCATTTTGTACATGAAAAACACAAGGTACTTGATACAGTCTGCTGTAAAAAGTACAACTAAACACTGACCCACATTTATAAGGTGCCAAAAGATGCGGAATTGGGCCAGGCATCGGCAGTTGTTAAAAATTGCAAATATCCCTGGTTTCCATGGAGTAAGAGCCGTTGCTACGCACGTGACTATGACATAAATGATCATTCAATTGTCGCTACAGCCAAAAGTATTGGTCGGAGAGAAACGCGGATTGCACTATTCGATTTCTCGTCACAAATTACGGTCGGATTAGCCTCTTACTAGTAGCACTGGAACAGTTTTTCCACTTTTGCATTTTTACCTGGTCTTTTTGTTAATTGAAATCGGCTACACTGTACTCTGTACAATCGCGACTGGTCATTACTATATTCAACTTTTGACTATAAGTTATGTGCCCTTCGGTAGGCCAGAAGACGACAAATCTTTGGGCCAAGCCCATTTAACTCACCCAGCAATTGCCTTATTTCTAAGTGCAAGACAATCTCAATGTCTTTATCTACGTGTAGAAAAACCACACCATTTGTACGTGAAAAACACAAGGTACTTGATACAGTCTGCTGTAAAAAGTACAACTGAACACTGACCCACTTCAGTAAGGTGCAAAAAGATGCGGAATTGAGCCAGGCATCGGCAGCTGTTTTAAAAATTGCAAATTTCCCTGGTTTCCATGGAGTAAGAGACGTTGCTGGGCACGTGATTATGACATCAATGATCATTCAATTGTCACTACAGCCAAAAGTATTGGTCGGAGAGCAACGCGGATTGCACCATTCGATTTCTCGTCACAAAATACGTCGGATTAGCCTCTTACCAGCAGCACTGGAACAGGTTTTTCCACTTTTGCATTTTTACCTGGTCTTTTTGTTAATTTAAATCGGCTACACTGTACTCTGTACAATCGCGACTGGTCATTACTATATTCAACTTTTGACTATAAGTTATGTGCCCTTCGGTAGCCCAGAAGACGTGAAATCTTTGGGCTAAGCCCATTTAACTCACCCAGCAATTGCCTTACTTCTAAGTGCAAGACAATCTCAATGTCTTTATCTACGTGTAGAAAAACCACACCATTTGTACATGAAAAACACAAGGTACTTGATACAGTCTGCTGTAAAAAGTACAACTAAACACTGACCCACATTTATAAGGTGCCAAAAGATGCGGAATTGGGCCAGGCATCGGCAACTGTTAAAAAATTGCAAATATCCCTGGTTTCCATGGAGTAAGAGCCGTTACTGGGCACGTGATTATGACATAAATGATCTTTGAATTGTCTCTACAGCCTAAAGTATTGGTCGGAGAGCAACGCCGTTTGCACCATTCGATTTCTCGCCACAAAATACGTCGGATTAGCCTCTTACTAGTAGCACTGGAACATTTTTTTTCAACTTTTGCATTTTTACCTGGTCTTTTTGTTAATTGAAATCGGCTACACTGTACTCTGTACAATCGCGACTGGTTATTACTATATTCAACTTTTGACTATAAGTTATGTGCCCTTTGGTAGGCCAGAAGACGACAAATATTTGGGCCAAGCCCATTTAACTCACCCAGCAATTGCCTTACTTCTAAGTGCAAGACAATCTCAATGTCTTTATCTACGTGTAGAAAAACCACACCATTTGTACATGAAAAACACAAGGTACTTGATACAGTCTGCTGTAAAAAGTACAACTAAACACTGACCCACATTTAAAAGGTGCCAAAAGATGCGGAATTGGGCCAGGCATCGGCAGTTGTTAAAAAATTGCAAATTTCCCTGGTTTCCATGGAGTAAGAGCCGTTGCTACGCACGTGATTATGACATCAATGATCATTGAATTGTCACCACAGCCAAAACTATTGGTCGAAGAGCAACGCGGTTTGCACCATTCGACTTCTCGCCACAAAATACGTCGGATTAGCCTCTTACTAGTGGCACTGGAACAGTTTTTCCACTTTTGCATTTTTACCTGGTCTTTTTGTTAATTGAAATCGGCTACACTGTACTCTGTACAATCGCGACTGGTCATTACTATATTCAACTTTTGACTATAAGTTATGTGCCCTTCGGTAGCCCAGAAGACGACAAATCTTTGGGCCAAGCCCATTTAACTCACCCAGCAATTGCCTTACTTCTAAGTGCAAGACAATCTCAATGTCTTTATCTACGTGTAGAAAAACCACACCATTTGTACATGAAAAACACAAGGTACTTGATACAGTCTGCTGTAAAAAGTACAACTGAACACTGACCCACTTCAGTAAGGTGCAAAAAGATGCAGAATTGAGCCAGGCATCGGCAGCTGTTGAAAAATTGCAAATTTCCCTGGTTTCCATGGAGTAAGAGACGTTGCTGGGCACGTGATTATGACATCAATGATCATTCAATTGTCACTACAGCCAAAAGTATTGGTCGGAGAGCAACGCGGATTGCACCATTCGATTTCTCGTCACAAAATACGTCGGATTAGCCTCTTACCAGCAGCACTGGAACAGTTTTTCCACTTTTGCATTTTTGCCTGGTGTTTTGTTAATTGAAATCGGCTACACTGTACTCTGTACAATCGCGACTGGTCATTACTATATTCAACTTTTGACTATAAGTTATGTGCCCTTCGGTAGGCCAGAAGACCTGAAATCTTTGGGCCAAGCCCATTTAACTCACCCAGCAATTGTCTTATTTCTAAGTGCAAGACAATCTCAATGTCTTTATCTACGTGTAGAAAAACCACACCATTTGTACATGAAAAACACAAGGTACTTGATACAGTCTGCTGTAAAAAGTACAACTAAACACTGACCCACATTTATAAGGTGCCAAAAGATGCGGAATTGGGCCAGGCATCGGCAGTTGTTAAAAAATTGAAAATATCCCTGGTTTCCATGGAGTAAGAGCCGTTGCTACGCACGTGATTATGACATAAATGATCATTCAATTGTCGCTACAGCCAAAAGTATTGGTCGGAGAGAAACGCGGATTGCACTATTCGATTTCTCGTCACAAATTACGTCGGATTAGCCTCTTACTAGTAGCACTGGAACAGTTTTTCCACTTTTGCATTTTTACCTGGTCTTTTTGTTAATTGAAATCGGCTACACTGTACTCTGTACAATCGCGACTGGTCATTACTATATTCAACTTTTGACTATAAGTTATGTGCCCTTCGGTAGCCCAGAAGACGACAAATCTTTGGGCCAAGCCCATTTAACTCACCCAGCAATTGCCTTATTTCTAAGTGCAAGACAATCTCAATGTCTTTATCTACGTGTAGAAAAACCACACCATTTGTACGTGAAAAACACAAGGTACTTCATACAGTCTGCTGTAAAAAGTACAACTGAACACTGACCCACTTCAGTAAGGTGCAAAAAGATGCGGAATTGAGCCAGGCATCGGCAGCTGTTTTAAAAATTGCAAATTTCCCTGGTTTCCATGGAGTAAGAGACGTTGCTGGGCACGTGATTATGACATCAATGATCATTCAATTGTCACTACAGCCAAAAGTATTGGTCGGAGAGCAACGCGGATTGCACCATTCGATTTCTCGTCACAAAATACGTCGGATTAGCCTCTTACCAGCAGCACTGGAACAGTTTTTCCACTTTTGCATTTTTACCTGGTCTTTTTGTTAATTTAAATCGGCTACACTGTACTCTGTACAATCGCGACTGGTCATTACTATATTCAACTTTTGACTATAAGTTATGTGCCCTTCGGTAGCCCAGAAGACGTCAAATCTTTGGGCTAAGCCCATTTAACTCACCCAGCAATTGTCTTACTTCTAAGTCTAAGACAATCTCAATGTCTTTATCTACGTGTAGAAAAACCAGTCCATTTGTACAAAAAAACACAAGGTACTTGATACAGTCTGCTGTAAAAAGTACAACTAAACACTGACCCACATTTATAAGGTGCCAAAAGATGCGGAATTGGGCCAGGCATCGGCAGCTGTTAAAAAATTGCAAATATCCCTGGTTTCCATGGAGTAAGAGCCGTTACTGGGCACGTGATTATGACATAAATGATCTTTGAATTGTCTCTACAGCCAAAAGTATTGGTCAGAGAGCAACGCAGTTTGCACCATTCGATTTCTCGTCACAAAATACGTCGGATTAGCCTCTTACCAGCAGCACTGGAACAGTTTTTCAAATTTTGCATTTTTACCTGGTCTTTTTGTTAATTGAAATCGGCTACACTGTACTCTGTACAATCGCGACTGGTCATTACTATATTCAACTTTTGACTATAAGTTATGTGCCCTTCGGTAGCCCAGAAGACGTCAAATCTTTGGGCTAAGCCAATTTAACTCACCCAGCAATTGTCTTACTTCTAAGTCCAAGACAATCTCAATGTCTTTATCCACGTGTAGAAAAACCAGACCATTTGTACGTAAAAAACACAAGGTACTTGATACAGTCTGCTGTAGAAAGTACAACTGAACACTGACCCACATTTATAAGGTGCCAAAAGATGCGGAATTGGGCCAGGCATCGGCAGCTGTTAAAAAATTGCAAATTTCCCTGGTTTCCATGCAGTAAGAGCCGTTACTGGGCACGTGATTATGACATAAATGATCATTGAATTGTCACTACAGCCAAAAGTATTGGTCAGAGAGCAACGCGGTTTGCACCATTCGATTTCTCGCCACAAAATACGTCGGATTAGCCTCTTACCAGCAGCACTGGAACAGTTTTTCCACTTTTGCATTTTTGCCTGGTGTTTTGTTAATTGAAATCGGCTACACTGTACTCTGTACAATCGCGACTGGTCATTACTATATTCAACTTTTGACTATAAGTTATGTGCCCTTCGGTAGCCCAGAAGACGTCAAATCTTTGGGCTAAGCCCATTTAACTCACCCAGCAATTGCCTTACTTCTAAGTGCAAGACAATCTCAATGTCTTTATCTACGTGTAGAAAAACCACACCATTTGTACATGAAAAACACAAGGTACTTGATACAGTCTGCTGTAAAAAGTACAACTAAACACTGACCCACATTTATAAGGTGCCAAAAGATGCGGAATTGGGCCAGGCATCGGCAACTGTTAAAAAATTGCAAATATCCCTGGTTTCCATGGAGTAAGAGCCGTTACTGGGCACGTGATTATGACATAAATGATCTTTGAATTGTCTCTACAGCCTAAAGTATTGGTCGGAGAGCAACGCCGTTTGCACCATTCGATTTCTCGCCACAAAATACGTCGGATTAGCCTCTTACTAGTAGCACTGGAACATTTTTTTCAACTTTTGCATTTTTACCTGGTCTTTTTGTTAATTGAAATCGGCTACACTGTACTCTGTACAATCGCGACTGGTTATTACTATATTCAACTTTTGACTATAAGTTATGTGCCCTTTGGTAGGCCAGAAGACGACAAATATTTGGGCCAAGCCCATTTAACTCACCCAGCAATTGCCTTACTTCTAAGTGCAAGACAATCTCAATGTCTTTATCTACGTGTAGAAAAACCACACCATTTGTACATGAAAAACACAAGGTACTTGATACAGTCTGCTGTAAAAAGTACAACTAAACACTGACCCACATTTAAAAGGTGCCAAAAGATGCGGAATTGGGCCAGGCATCGGCAGTTGTTAAAAAATTGCAAATTTCCCTGGTTTCCATGGAGTAAGAGCCGTTGCTACGCACGTGATTATGACATCAATGATCATTGAATTGTCACCACAGCCAAAACTATTGGTCGAAGAGCAACGCGGTTTGCACCATTCGACTTCTCGCCACAAAATACGTCGGATTAGCCTCTTACTAGTGGCACTGGAACAGTTTTTCCACTTTTGCATTTTTACCTGGTCTTTTTGTTAATTGAAATCGGCTACACTGTACTCTGTACAATCGCGACTGGTCATTACTATATTCAACTTTTGACTATAAGTTATGTGCCCTTCGGTAGCCCAGAAGACGACAAATCTTTGGGCCAAGCCCATTTAACTCACCCAGCAATTGCCTTACTTCTAAGTGCAAGACAATCTCAATGTCTTTATCTACGTGTAGAAAAACCACACCATTTGTACATGAAAAACACAAGGTACTTGATACAGTCTGCTGTAAAAAGTACAACTGAACACTGACCCACTTCAGTAAGGTGCAAAAAGATGCAGAATTGAGCCAGGCATCGGCAGCTGTTGAAAAATTGCAAATTTCCCTGGTTTCCATGGAGTAAGAGACGTTGCTGGGCACGTGATTATGACATCAATGATCATTCAATTGTCACTACAGCCAAAAGTATTGGTCGGAGAGCAACGCGGATTGCACCATTCGATTTCTCGTCACAAAATACGTCGGATTAGCCTCTTACCAGCAGCACTGGAACAGTTTTTCCACTTTTGCATTTTTGCCTGGTGTTTTGTTAATTGAAATCGGCTACACTGTACTCTGTACAATCGCGACTGGTCATTACTATATTCAACTTTTGACTATAAGTTATGTGCCCTTCGGTAGGCCAGAAGACCTGAAATCTTTGGGCCAAGCCCATTTAACTCACCCAGCAATTGTCTTATTTCTAAGTGCAAGACAATCTCAATGTCTTTATCTACGTGTAGAAAAACCACACCATTTGTACATGAAAAACACAAGGTACTTGATACAGTCTGCTGTAAAAAGTACAACTAAACACTGACCCACATTTATAAGGTGCCAAAAGATGCGGAATTGGGCCAGGCATCGGCAGTTGTTAAAAAATTGAAAATATCCCTGGTTTCCATGGAGTAAGAGCCGTTGCTACGCACGTGATTATGACATAAATGATCATTCAATTGTCGCTACAGCCAAAAGTATTGGTCGGAGAGAAACGCGGATTGCACTATTCGATTTCTCGTCACAAATTACGTCGGATTAGCCTCTTACTAGTAGCACTGGAACAGTTTTTCCACTTTTGCATTTTTACCTGGTCTTTTTGTTAATTGAAATCGGCTACACTGTACTCTGTACAATCGCGACTGGTCATTACTATATTCAACTTTTGACTATAAGTTATGTGCCCTTCGGTAGCCCAGAAGACGACAAATCTTTGGGCCAAGCCCATTTAACTCACCCAGCAATTGCCTTATTTCTAAGTGCAAGACAATCTCAATGTCTTTATCTACGTGTAGAAAAACCACACCATTTGTACGTGAAAAACACAAGGTACTTCATACAGTCTGCTGTAAAAAGTACAACTGAACACTGACCCACTTCAGTAAGGTGCAAAAAGATGCGGAATTGAGCCAGGCATCGGCAGCTGTTTTAAAAATTGCAAATTTCCCTGGTTTCCATGGAGTAAGAGACGTTGCTGGGCACGTGATTATGACATCAATGATCATTCAATTGTCACTACAGCCAAAAGTATTGGTCGGAGAGCAACGCGGATTGCACCATTCGATTTCTCGTCACAAAATACGTCGGATTAGCCTCTTACCAGCAGCACTGGAACAGTTTTTCCACTTTTGCATTTTTACCTGGTCTTTTTGTTAATTTAAATCGGCTACACTGTACTCTGTACAATCGCGACTGGTCATTACTATATTCAACTTTTGACTATAAGTTATGTGCCCTTCGGTAGCCCAGAAGACGTCAAATCTTTGGGCTAAGCCCATTTAACTCACCCAGCAATTGTCTTACTTCTAAGTCTAAGACAATCTCAATGTCTTTATCTACGTGTAGAAAAACCAGTCCATTTGTACAAAAAAACACAAGGTACTTGATACAGTCTGCTGTAAAAAGTACAACTAAACACTGACCCACATTTATAAGGTGCCAAAAGATGCGGAATTGGGCCAGGCATCGGCAGCTGTTAAAAAATTGCAAATATCCCTGGTTTCCATGGAGTAAGAGCCGTTACTGGGCACGTGATTATGACATAAATGATCTTTGAATTGTCTCTACAGCCAAAAGTATTGGTCAGAGAGCAACGCAGTTTGCACCATTCGATTTCTCGTCACAAAATACGTCGGATTAGCCTCTTACCAGCAGCACTGGAACAGTTTTTCAAATTTTGCATTTTTACCTGGTCTTTTTGTTAATTGAAATCGGCTACACTGTACTCTGTACAATCGCGACTGGTCATTACTATATTCAACTTTTGACTATAAGTTATGTGCCCTTCGGTAGCCCAGAAGACGTCAAATCTTTGGGCTAAGCCAATTTAACTCACCCAGCAATTGTCTTACTTCTAAGTCCAAGACAATCTCAATGTCTTTATCCACGTGTAGAAAAACCAGACCATTTGTACGTAAAAAACACAAGGTACTTGATACAGTCTGCTGTAGAAAGTACAACTGAACACTGACCCACATTTATAAGGTGCCAAAAGATGCGGAATTGGGCCAGGCATCGGCAGCTGTTAAAAAATTGCAAATTTCCCTGGTTTCCATGCAGTAAGAGCCGTTACTGGGCACGTGATTATGACATAAATGATCATTGAATTGTCACTACAGCCAAAAGTATTGGTCAGAGAGCAACGCGGTTTGCACCATTCGATTTCTCGCCACAAAATACGTCGGATTAGCCTCTTACCAGCAGCACTGGAACAGTTTTTCCACTTTTGCATTTTTGCCTGGTGTTTTGTTAATTGAAATCGGCTACACTGTACTCTGTACAATCGCGACTGGTCATTACTATATTCAACTTTTGACTATAAGTTATGTGCCCTTCGGTAGCCCAGAAGACGTCAAATCTTTGGGCTAAGCCCATTTAACTCACCCAGCAATTGCCTTACTTCTAAATGCAAGACAATCTCAATGTCTTTATCTACGTGTAGAAAAACCAGACCATTTGTACGTAAAAAACACAAGGTACTTGATACAGTCTGCTGTAGAAAGTACAACTGAACACTGACCCACATTTATAAGGTGCCAAAAGATGCGGAATTGGGCCAGGCATCGGCAGCTGTTGAAAAATTGCAAATTTCCCTGGTTTCCATGGAGTAAGAGCCGTTACTGGGCACGTGATTATGACATAAATGATCTTTAAATTGTCTCTACAGCCTAACGTATTGGTCGGAGAGCAACGCGGTTTGCACCATTCGATTTCTCGCCACAAAATACGTCGGATTAGCCTCTTACTAGTAGCACTGGAACATTTTTTTCAACTTTTGCATTTTTACCTGGTCTTTTTGTTAATTGAAATCGGCTACACTGTACTCTGTACAATCGCGACTGGTTATTACTATATTCAACTTTTGACTATAAGTTATGTGCCCTTTGGTAGGCCAGAAGACGACAAATCTTTGGGCCAAGCCCATTTAACTCACCCAGCAATTGCCTTACTTCTAAGTGCAAGACAATCTCAATGTCTTTATCTACGTGTAGAAAAACCACACCATTTGTACATGAAAAACACAAGGTACTTCATACAGTCTGCTGTAAAAGTACAACTAAACACTGACCCACATTTAAAAGGTGCCAAAAGATGCGGAATTGGGCCAGGCATCGGCAGTTGTTAAAAAATTGCAAATTTCCCTAGTTTCCATGGAGTAAGAGCCGTTGCTACGCACGTGATTATGACATCAATGATCATTGAATTGTCGCTAGAGCCAAAACTATTGGTCGGAGAGCAACGCGGTTTGCACCATTCGATTTCTCGTCACAAAATACGTCGGATTAGCCTCTTACCAGCAGCACTGGAACAGTTTTTCCACTTTTGCATTTTTACCTGGTCTTTTTGTTAATTGAAATCGGCTACACTGTACTCTGTACAATCGCGACTGGTCATTACTATATTCAACTTTTGACTATAAGTTATGTGCCCTTCGGTAGCCCAGAAGACGACAAATCTTTGGGCCAAGCCCATTTAACTCACCCAGCAATTGCCTTACTTCTAAGTGCAAGACAATCTCAATGTCTTTATCTACGTGTAGAAAAACCACACCATTTGTACATGAAAAACACAAGGTACTTGATACAGTCTGCTGTAAAAAGTACAACTGAACACTGACCCACATTTATAAGGTGCAAAAACATGCAGAATTGAGCCAGGCATCGGCAGCTGTTGAAAAATTGCAAATTTCCCTGGTTTCCATGGAGTAAGAGACGTTGCTGGGCACGTGATTATGACATCAATGATCATTCAATTGTCACTACAGCCAAAAGTATTGGTCGGAGAGCAACGCGGATTGCACCATTCGATTTCTCGTCACAAAATACGTCGGATTAGCCTCTTACCAGCAGCACTGGAACAGTTTTTTCCACTTTTGCATTTTTGCCTGGTGTTTTGTTAATTGAAATCGGCTACACTGTACTCTGTACAATCGCGACTGGTCATTACTATATTCAACTTTTGACTATAAGTTATGTGCCCTTCGGTAGGCCAGAAGACCTGAAATCTTTGGGCCAAGCCCATTTAACTCACCCAGCAATTGTCTTATTTCTAAGTGCAAGACAATCTCAATGTCTTTATCTACGTGTAGAAAAACCACACCATTTGTACATGAAAAACACAAGGTACTTGATACAGTCTGCTGTAAAAAGTACAACTAAACACTGACCCACATTTATAAGGTGCCAAAAGATGCGGAATTGGGCCAGGCATCGGCAACTGTTAAAAAATTGCAAATATCCCTGGTTTCCATGGAGTAAGAGCCGTTACTGGGCACGTGATTATGACATAAATGATCTTTGAATTGTCTCTACAGCCAAAAGTGTTGGTCGGAGAGCAACGCGGTTTGCACCATTCGATTTCTCGCCACAAAATACGTCGGATTAGCCTCTTACTAGTAGCACTGGAACATTTTTTCCACTTTTGCATTTTTACCTGGTCTTTTTGTTAATTGAAATCGGCTACACTGTACTCTGTACAATCGCGACTGGTTATTACTATATTCAACTTTTGACTATAAGTTATGTGCCCTTCGGTAGGCCAGAAGACGACAAATATTTGGGCCAAGCCCATTTAACTCACCCAGCAATTGCCTTACTTCTAAGTGCAAGACAATCTCAATGTCTTTATCTACGTGTAGAAAAACCACACCATTTGTACATGAAAAACACAAGGTACTTCATACAGTCTGCTGTAAAAAGTACAACTAAACACTGACCCACATTTAAAAGGTGCCAAAAGATGCGGAATTGGGCCAGGCATCGGCAGTTGTTAAAAAATTGCAAATTTCCCTGGTTTCCATGGAGTAAGAGCCGTTGCTACGCACGTGATTATGACATCAATGATCATTCAATTGTCACCACAGCCAAAAGTATTGGTCGAAGAGCAACGCGGTTTGCACCATTCGATTTCTCGTCACAAAATACGTCGGATTAGCCTCTTACTAGTAGCACTGGAACAGTTTTTCCACTTTTGCATTTTTGCCTGGTCTTTTTGTTAATTGAAATCGGCTACACTGTACTCTGTACAATCGCGACTGGTCATTACTATATTCAACTTTTGACTATAAGTTATGTGCCCTTCGGTAGCCCAGAAGACCTAAAATCTTTGGGCTAAGCCCATTTAACTCACCCAGCAATTGTGTTATTTCTAAGTGCAAGACAATCTCAATGTCTTTATCTACGTGTAGAAATACCACACCATTTGTACGTGAAAAACACAAGGTACTTGATACAGTCTGCTGTAAAAAGTACAACTGAACACTGACCCACTTCAGTAAGGTGCCAAAAGATGCGGAATTGAGCCAGGCATCGGCAGCTGTTGAAAAATTGCAAATTTCCCTGGTTTCCATGGAGTAAGAGCCGTTACTGGGCACGTGATTATGACATAAATGATCTTTGAATTGTCTCTACAGCCAAAAGTATTGGTCGGAGAGCAACGCGGTTTGCACCATTCGATTTCTCGCCACAAAATACGTCGGATTAGCCTCTTACTAGTAGCACTGGAACATTTTTTTCAACTTTTGCATTTTTACCTGGTCTTTTTGTTAATTGAAATCGGCTACACTGTACTCTGTACAATCGCGACTGGTTATTACTATATTCAACTTTTGACTATAAGTTATGTGCCCTTTGGTAGGCCAGAAGACGACAAATATTTGGGCCAAGCCCATTTAACTCACCCAGCAATTGCCTTACTTCTAAGTGCAAGACAATCTCAATGTCTTTATCTACGTGTAGAAAAACCACACCATTTGTACATGAAAAACACAAGGTACTTGATACAGTCTGCTGTAAAAAGTACAACTAAACACTGACCCACATTTAAAAGGTGCCAAAAGATGCGGAATTGGGCCAGGCATCGGCAGTTGTTAAAAAATTGCAAATTTCCCTGGTTTCCATGGAGTAAGAGCCGTTGCTACGCACGTGATTATGACATCAATGATCATTGAATTGTCACCACAGCCAAAACTATTGGTCGAAGAGCAACGCGGTTTGCACCATTCGATTTCTCGTCACAAAATACGTCGGATTAGCCTCTTACTAGTAGCACTGGAACATTTTTTCCACTTTTGCATTTTTACCTGGTCTTTTTGTAAATTGAAATCGGCTACACTGTACTCTGTACAATCGCGACTGGTTATTACTATATTCAACTTTTGACTATAAGTTATGTGCCCTTCGGTAGGCCAGAAGACGACAAATATTTGGGCCAAGCCCATTTAACTCACCCAGCAATTGCCTTACTTCTAAGTGCAATACAATCTCAATGTCTTTATTTACGTGTAGAAAAACCAGACCATTTGTACATGAAAAACACAAGGTACTTCATACAGTCTGCTGTAAAAAGTACAACTAAACACTGACCCACATTTAAAAGGTGCCAAAAGATGCGGAATTGGGCCAGGCATCGGCAGTTGTTAAAAAATTGCAAATTTCCCTAGTTTCCATGGAGTAAGAGCCGTTGCTACGCACGTGATTATGACATCAACGATAATTGAATTGTCGCTAGAGCCAAAACTATTGGTCGGAGAGCAACGCGGTTTGCACCATTCGATTTCTCGTCACAAAATACGTCGGATTAGCCTCTTACCAGCAGCACTGGAACAGTTTTTCCACTTTTGCATTTTTACCTGGTCTTTTTGTTAATTGAAATCGGCTACACTGTACTCTGTACAATCGCGACTGGTCATTACTATATTCAACTTTTGACTATAAGTTATGTGCCCTTCGGTAGCCCAGAAGACGTGAAATCTTTGGGCTAAGCCCATTTAACTCACCCAGCAATTGCCTTACTTCTAAGTGCAAGACAATCTCAATGTCTTTATCTACGTGTAGAAAAACCAGACCATTTGTACATGAAAAACACAAGGTACTTGATACAGTCTGCTGTAAAAAGTACAACTAAACACTGACCCACATTTATAAGGTGCCAAAAGATGCGGAATTGGGCCAGGCATCGGCAACTGTTAAAAAATTGCAAATATCCCTGGTTTCCATGGAGTAAGAGCCGTTACTGGGCACGTGATTATGACATCAATGATCATTGAATTGTCTCTACAGCCAAAAGTATTGGTCAGAGAGCAACGCGGTTTGCACCATTCGACTTCTCGCCACAAAATACGTCGGATTAGCCTCTTACTAGTTGCACTGGAACAGTTTTTCCACTTTTGCATTTTTACCTGGTCTTTTTGTTAATTGAAATCGGCTACACTGTACTCTGTACAATCGCGACTGGTCATTACTATATTCAACTTTTGACTATAAGTTATGTGCCCTTCGGTAGGCCAGAAGACGACAAATCTTTGGGCCAAGCCCATTTAACTCACCCAGCAATTGCCTTACTTCTAAGTGCAAGGACAATCTCAATGTCTTTATTTACGTGTAGAAAAACCACACCATTTGTACATGAAAAACACAAGGTACTTGATAAGTCTGCTGTAAAAAGTACAACTGAACACTGACCCACTTCAGTAAGGTGCCAAAAGATGCGGAATTGGGCCAGGCATCGGCAGCTGTTAAAAAATTGCAAATTTCCCTGGTTTCCATGGAGTAAGAGCCGTTGCTGGGCACGTGATTATGACATAAATGATCATTCAATTGTCGCTACAGCCAAAAATATTGGTCGGAGAGCAACGCGGTTTGCACCATTCGATTTCTCGTCACAAAATACGTCGGATTAGCCTCTTAGCAGCAGCACTGGAACAGTTTTTCCACTTTTGCATTTTTACCTGGTCTTTTTGTTAATGAAATCGGCTACACTGTACTCTGTACAATCGCGAATGGTCATTTACTATATTAAAACTTTTGACTATAAGTTATGTGCCCTTTCGGTAGGCCAGAAGACGACAAATCTTTGGCCAAGCCCATTTAACTCACCCAGCAATTGCCTTACTCCTAAGTGGCAAGACAATCTCAATGTCTTTATTTACGTGTAGAAAAACCACACCATTTGTACATGAAAAACACAAGGTACTTGATACAGTCTGCTGTAAAAAGTACAACTGAACACTGACCCACTTCAGTAAGGTGCCAAAAGATGCGGAATTGGGCCAGGCATCGGCAGCTGGTTAAAAAATTGCAAATATCCCTGGTTTCCATGAGTAAGAGCCGTTGCTGGGCACGTGATTATGACATAAATGATCATTCAATTGTCGCTACAGCCAAAAGTATTGGGTCGGAGAGCAACGCGGATTGCACCATTCGATTTCTCGTCACAAGTTACGTCGGATTAGCCTCTTACTAGTAGCACTGGAACAGTTTTTCCACTTTTGCATTTTTACCTGGTCTTTTTGTTAATTGAAATCGGCTACACTGTACTCTGTACAATCGCGACTGGTCATTACTATATTCAACTTTTGACTATAAGTTATGTGCCCTTCGGTAGCCCAGAAGACGACAAATCTTTGGGCCAAGCCCATTTAACTCACCCAGCAATTGCCTTACTTCTAAGTGCAAGACAATCTCAATGTCTTTATCTACGTGTAGAAAAACCACACCATTTGTACGTGAAAAACACAAGGTACTTGATACAGTCTGCTGTAAAAAGTACAACTAAACACTGACCCACATTTATAAGGTGCCAAAAGATGCGGATTGGGCCAGCCATCGGCAACTGTTAAAAAATTGCAAATATCCCTGGTTTCCATGGAGTAAGAGCCGTTACCGGGCACGTGATTATGACATAAATGATCATTGAATTGTCTCTACAGCCAAAAGTATTGATCAGAGAGCAACGCGGTTTGCACCATTCGACTTCTCGCCACAAAATACGTCGGATTAGCCTCTTACTAGTGGCACTGGAACAGTTTTTCCACTTTTGCATTTTTACCTGGTCCTTTTTGTTAATTGAAATCGGCTACACTGTACTCTGTACAATCGCGACTGGTCATTACTATATTCAACTTTGACTATAAGTTATGTGCCCTTCGGTAGCCCAGAAGACGACAAATCTTTGGGCCAAGCCCATTTAACTCACCCAGCAATTGCCTTACTTCTAAGTGCAAGACAATCTCAATGTCTTTATCTACGTGTAGAAAAACCACACCATTTGTACGTGAAAAACACAAGGTACTTGATACAGTCTGCTGTATAAAGTACAACTGAACACTGGACCCACTTCAGTAAGGTGCAAAAAGATGCAGAATTGAGCCAGGCATCGGCAGCTGTTGAAAAATTGCAAATTTCCTGGTTTCCATGGAGTAAGAGACGTTGCTGGGCACGTGATTATGACATCAATGATCATTCAATTGTCTCTACAGCCAAAACTATTGGTCGGAGAGCAACGCGGTTTGCACCATTCGATTTCTCGTCACAAAATACGTCGGATTAGCCTCTTACCAGCAGAACTGGAACAGTTTTTCCACTTTTGCATTTTTACCTGGTCTTTTTGTTAATTGAAATCGGCTACACTGTACTCTGTACAATCGCGACTGGTCATTACTATATTCAGCTTTTGACTATAAGTTATGTGCCCCTTCGGTAGCCCAGAAGACGTCAAATCTTTGGGCTAAGCCAATTTAACTCACCCAGCAATTGTCTTACTTCTAAGTCTAAGACAATCTCAATGTCTTTATCTACGTGTAGAAAAACCAGTCCATTTGTACAAAAAAACACAAGGTACTTGATACAGTCTGCTGTAAAAAGTACAACTGAACACTGACCCACTTCAGTAAGGTGCCAACAGATGCGGAATTGAGCCAGGCATCGGCAGTTGTTAAAAAATTGCAAATTTCCCTGGTTTCCATGCAGTAAGAGCCGTTACTGGGCACGTGATTATGACATAAATGATCATTGAATTGTCACTACAGCCAAAAGTATTGGTCAGAGAGCAACGCGGTTTGCACCATTCGATTTCTCGCCACGAAATACGTCGGATTAGCCTCCTACCAGCAGCACTGGAACAGTTTTTCCACTTTTGCATTTTTGCCTGGTGTTTTGTTAATTGAAATCGGCTACACTGTACTCTGTACAATCGCGACTGTCATTACTATATTCAACTTTTGACTATAAGTTATGTGCCCTTCGGTAGCCCAGAAGACCTGAAATCTTTGGGCTAAGCCATTTAACTCACCCAGCAATTGCCTTACTTCTAAGTGCAAGACAATCTCAATGTCTTTATCTACGTGTAGAAAAACCACACCATTTGTACATGAAAAACACAAGGTACTTGATACAGTCTGCTGTAAAAAGTACAACTAAACACTGACCCACATTTTATAAGGTGCCAAAAGATGCGGAATTGGGCCAGGCATCGGCAGTTGTTAAAAAATTGCAAATTTCCCTGGTTTCCATGGAGTAAGAGCCGTTGCTACGCACGTGATTATGACATCAATGATCATTGAATTGTCACCACAGCCAAACTATTGGTCGAAGAGCAACGCGGTTTGCACCATTCGATTTCTCGTCACAAAATACGTCGGATTAGCCTCTTACTAGTAGCACTGGAACAGTTTTTCCACTTTTGCATTTTTGCCTGGTCTTTTGTTAATTGAAATCGGCTACACTGTACTCTGTACAATCGCGACTGGTCATTACTATAATTCAACTTTTGACTATAAGTTATGTGCCCTTCGGTAGGCCAGAAGACGACAAATCTTTGGCCAAGCCCATTTAACTCACCCAGCAATTGCCTTACTTCTAAGTGCAAGACAATCTCAATGTCTTTATTTACGTGTAGAAAAACCACACCATTTGTACATAAAAAACACAAGGTACTTGATACAGTCTGCTGTAAAAAGTACAACTGAACACTGACCCACTTCAGTAAGGTGCCAAAAGATGCGAAATTGGGCCAGGCATCGGCAGCTGTTAAAAAATTGCAAATATCCCTGGTTTCCATGGAGTAAGAGCCGTTGCTGGGCACGTGATTATGACATAAATGATCATTCAATTGTCGCTACAGCCAAAAGTATTGGTCGGAGAGCACGCGGATTGCACCATTCGATTTCTCGTCACAAAATACGTCGGATTAGCCTCTTACAAGTAGCACTGGAACAGTTTTTCCACTTTTGCATTTTTACCTGGTCTTTTTGTTAATTGAAATCGGCTACACTGTACTCTGTACAATCGCGACTGGTCATTACTATATTCAACTTTTGACTATAAGTTATGTGCCCTTCGGTAGCCCAGAAGACGACAAATCTTTGGGCCAAGCCCGTTTAACTCACCCAGCAATTGCCTTACTCTAAGTGCAAGACAATCTCAATGTCTTTATCTACGTGTAGAAAAACCACACCATTTGTACGTGAAAAACACAAGGTACTTGATACAGTCTGCTGTAAAAAGTACAACTAAACACTGACCCACATTTATAAGGTGCCAAAAGATGCGGAATTGGGCCAGCCATCGGCAACTGTTAAAAAATTGCAAATATCCTGGTTTCCATGGAGTAAGAGCCGTTACCGGGCACGTGATTATGACATAAATGATCATTGAATTGTCTCTACAGCCAAAAGTATTGGTCAGAGAGCAACGCGGTTTGCACCATTCGACTTCTCGCCACAAAATACGTCGGAGTAGCCTCTTACTAGTGGCACTGGAACAGTTTTTCCACTTTTGCATTTTTACCTGTCTTTTTGTTAATTGAAATCGGCTACACTGTACTCTGTACAATCGCGACTGGTCATTACTATATTCAACTTTTGACTATAAGTTATGTGCCCTTCGGTAGCCCAGAAGACGACAAATCTTTGGGCCAAGCCCATTTAACTCACCCAGCAATTGCCTTACTTCTAAGTGCAAGACAATCTCAATGTCTTTATCTACGTGTAGAAAAACCACACCATTTGTACATGAAAAACACAAGGTACTTGATACAGTCTGCTGTAAAAAGTACAACTGAACACTGACCCACTTCAGTAAGGTGCAAAAAGATGCAGAATTGAGCCAGGCATCGGCAGCTGTTGAAAATTGCAAATTTCCCTGGTTTCCATGGAGTAAGAGACGTTGCTGGCACGTGATTATGACATCAATGATCATTCAATTGTCACTACAGCCAAAAGTATTGGTCGGAGAGCAACGCGGATTGCACCATTCGATTTCTCGTCACAAAATACGTCGGATTAGCCTCTTACCAGCAGCACTGGAACAGTTTTTCCACTTTTGCATTTTTGCCTGGTGTTTTGTTAATTGAAATCGGCTACACTGTACTCTGTACAATCGCGACTGGTCATTACTATATTCAACTTTTGACTATAAGTTATGTGCCCTTCGGTAGGCCAGAAGACCTGAAATCTTTGGGCCAAGCCCATTTAACTCACCCAGCAATTGTCTTATTTCTAAGTGCAAGACAATCTCAATGTCTTTATCTACGTGTAGAAAAACCACACCATTTGTACATGAAAAACACAAGGTACTTGATACAGTCTGCTGTAAAAAGTACAACTAAACACTGACCCACATTTATAAGGTGCCAAAAGATGCGGAATTGGGCCAGGCATCGGCAGTTGTTAAAAAATTGCAAATATCCCTGGTTTCCATGGAGTAAGAGCCGTTGCTACGCACGTGATTATGACATAAATGATCATTCAATTGTCGCTACAGCCAAAAGTATTGGTCGGAGAGAAACGCGGATTGCACTATTCGATTTCTCGTCACAAATTACGTCGGATTAGCCTCTTACTAGTAGCACTGGAACAGTTTTTCCACTTTTGCATTTTTACCTGGTCTTTTTGTTAATTGAAATCGGCTACACTGTACTCTGTACAATCGCGACTGGTCATTACTATATTCAACTTTTGACTATAAGTTATGTGCCCTTCGGTAGCCCAGAAGACGACAAATCTTTGGGCCAAGCCCATTTAACTCACCCAGCAATTGCCTTATTTCTAAGTGCAAGACAATCTCAATGTCTTTATCTACGTGTAGAAAAACCACACCATTTGTACGTGAAAAACACAAGGTACTTCATACAGTCTGCTGTAAAAAGTACAACTGAACACTGACCCACTTCAGTAAGGTGCAAAAAGATGCGGAATTGAGCCAGGCATCGGCAGCTGTTTTAAAAATTGCAAATTTCCCTGGTTTCCATGGAGTAAGAGACGTTGCTGGGCACGTGATTATGACATCAATGATCATTCAATTGTCACTACAGCCAAAAGTATTGGTCGGAGAGCAACGCGGATTGCACCATTCGATTTCTCGTCACAAAATACGTCGGATTAGCCTCTTACCAGCAGCACTGGAACAGTTTTTCCACTTTTGCATTTTTACCTGGTCTTTTTGTTAATTTAAATCGGCTACACTGTACTCTGTACAATCGCGACTGGTCATTACTATATTCAACTTTTGACTATAAGTTATGTGCCCTTCGGTAGCCCAGAAGACGTCAAATCTTTGGGCTAAGCCCATTTAACTCACCCAGCAATTGTCTTACTTCTAAGTCTAAGACAATCTCAATGTCTTTATCTACGTGTAGAAAAACCAGTCCATTTGTACAAAAAAACACAAGGTACTTGATACAGTCTGCTGTAAAAAGTACAACTGAACACTGACCCACATTTATAAGGTGCCAAAAGATGCGGAATTGGGCCAGGCATCGGCAGCTGTTAAAAAATTGCAAATATCCCTGGTTTCCATGGAGTAAGAGCCGTTACTGGGCACGTGATTATGACATAAATGATCATTGAATTGTCTCTACAGCCAAAAGTATTGGTCAGAGAGCAACGCAGTTTGCACCATTCGATTTCTCGTCACAAAATACGTCGGATTAGCCTCTTACCAGCAGAACTGGAACAGTTTTTCAAATTTTGCATTTTTACCTGGTCTTTTTGTTAATTGAAATCGGCTACACTGTACTCTGTACAATCGCGACTGGTCATTACTATATTCAACTTTTGACTATAAGTTATGTGCCCTTCGGTAGCCCAGAAGACGTCAAATCTTTGGGCTAAGCCAATTTAACTCACCCAGCAAGCCAATTTAACTCACCCAGCAATTGTCTTACTTCTAAGTCCAAGACAATCTCAATGTCTTTATCTACGTGTAGAAAAACCAGACCATTTGTACGTAAAAAACACAAGGTACTTGATACAGTCTGCTGTAGAAAGTACAACTGAACACTGACCCACATTTATAAGGTGCCAAAAGATGCGGAATTGGGCCAGGCATCGGCAGCTGTTAAAAAATTGCAAATTTCCCTGGTTTCCATGCAGTAAGAGCCGTTACTGGGCACGTGATTATGACATAAATGATCATTGAATTGTCACTACAGCCAAAAGTATTGGTCAGAGAGCAACGCGGTTTGCACCATTCGATTTCTCACCACAAAATACGTCGGATTAGCCTCTTACCAGCAGCACTGGAACAGTTTTTCCACTTTTGCATTTTTGCCTGGTGTTTTGTTAATTGAAATCGGCTACACTGTACTCTGTACAATCGCGACTGGTCATTACTATATTCAACTTTTGACTATAAGTTATGTGCCCTTCGGTAGCCCAGAAGACGTGAAATCTTTGGGCTAAGCCCATTTAACTCACCCAGCAATTGCCTTACTTCTAAGTGCAAGACAATCTCAATGTCTTTATCTACGTGTAGAAAAACCAGACCATTTGTACATGAAAAACACAAGGTACTTGATACAGTCTGCTGTAAAAAGTACAACTAAACACTGACCCACATTTATAAGGTGCCAAAAGATGCGGAATTGGGCCAGGCATCGGCAACTGTTAAAAAATTGCAAATATCCCTGGTTTCCATGGAGTAAGAGCCGTTACTGGGCACGTGATTATGACATCAATGATCTTTGAATTGTCTCTACAGCCAAAAGTATTGGTCGGAGAGCAACGCGGTTTGCACCATTCGATTTCTCGCCACAAAATACGTCGGATTAGCCTCTTACTAGTAGCACTGGAACATTTTTTCCACTTTTGCATTTTTACCTGGTCTTTTTGTTAATTGAAATCGGCTACACTGTACTCTGTACAATCGCGACTGGTCATTACTATATTCAACTTTTGACTATAAGTTATGTGCCCTTCGGTAGCCCAGAAGACGACAAATCTTTGGGCCAAGCCCATTTAACTCACCCAGCAA
Organism: Liolophura sinensis; assembly: GCF_032854445.1. Classification (NCBI taxonomy): domain Eukaryota; kingdom Metazoa; phylum Mollusca; class Polyplacophora; order Chitonida; family Chitonidae; genus Liolophura; species Liolophura sinensis. The sequence goes on along the minus strand of NW_027018213.1, from coordinate 32,806 downwards.
TTGCCTTATTTCTAAGTGCAAGACAATCTCAATGTCTTTATCTACGTGTAGAAAAACCACACCATTTGTACGTGAAAAACACAAGGTACTTGATACAGTCTGCTGTAAAAAGTACAACTGAACACTGACCCACTTCAGTAAGGTGCAAAAAGATGCGGAATTGAGCAGGCATCGGCAGCTGTTTTAAAATTGCAAATTTCCCTGGTTTCCATGGAGTAAGAGACGTTGCTGGGCACGTGATTATGACATCAATGATCATTCAATTGTCACTACAGCCAAAAGTATTGGTCGGAGAGCAACGCGGATTGCACCATTCGATTTCTCGTCACAAAATACGTCGGATTAGCCTCTTACCAGCAGCACTGGAACAGTTTTTCCACTTTTGCATTTTTACCTGGTCTTTTTGTTAATTTAATCGGCTACACTGTACTCTGTACAATCGCGACTGGTCGTCATTACTATATTCAACTTTTGACTATAAGTTATGTGCCCTTCGGTAGCCCAGAAGACGTCAAATCTTTGGGCTAAGCCAATTTAACTCACCCAGCAATTGTCTTACTTCTAAGTCTAAGACAATCTCAATGTCTTTATCTACGTGTAGAAAAACCAGTCCATTTGTACAAAAAAACACAAGGTACTTGATACAGTCTGCTGTAAAAAGTACAACTGAACACTGACCCACATTTATAAGGTGCCAAAAGATGCGGAATTGGGCCAGGCATCGGCAGCTGTTAAAAAATTGCAAATATCCCTGGTTTCCATGGAGTAAGAGCCGTTACTGGGCACGTGATTATGACATAAATGATCATTGAATTGTCTCTACAGCCAAAAGTATTGGTCAGAGAGCAACGCAGTTTGCACCATTCGATTTCTCGTCACAAAATACGTCAGATTAGCCTCTTACCAGCAGCACTGGAACAGTTTTTCAAATTTTGCATTTTTACCTGGTCTTTTTGTTAATTGAAATCGGCTACACTGTACTCTGTACAATCGCGACTGGTCATTACTATATTCAACTTTTGACTATAAGTTATGTGCCCTTCGGTAGCCCAGAAGACGTCAAATCTTTGGGCTAAGCCAATTTAACTCACCCAGCAATTGTCTTACTTCTAAGTCCAAGACAATCTCAATGTCTTTATCTACGTGTAGAAAAACCAGACCATTTGTACGTAAAAAAACACAAGGTACTTGATACAGTCTGCTGTAGAAAGTACAACTGAACACTGACCCACATTTATAAGGTGCCAAAAGATGCGGAATTGGGCCAGGCATCGGCAGTTGTTAAAAAATTGCAAATTTCCCTGGTTTCCATGGAGTAAGAGCCGTTGCTACGCACGTGATTATGACATCAATGATCATTCAATTGTCACCACAGCCAAAAGTATTGGTCGAAGAGCAACGCGGTTGCACCATTCGATTTCTCGTCACAAAATACGTCGGATTAGCCTCTTACTAGTAGCACTGGAACAGTTTTTCCACTTTTGCAGTTTTGCCTGGTCTTTTTGTTAATTGAAATCGGCTACACTGTACTCTGTACAATCGCGACTGGTCATTACTATATTCAACTTTTGACTATAAGTTATGTGCCCTTCGGTAGCCCAGAAGACCTAAAATCTTTGGGCTAAGCCCATTTAACTCACCCAGCAATTGTGTTATTTCTAAGTGCAAGACAATCTCAATGTCTTTATCTACGTGTAGAAATACCACACCATTTGTACGTGAAAAACACAAGGTACTTGATACAGTCTGCTGTAAAAAGTACAACTGAACACTGACCCACTTCAGTAAGGTGCCAAAAGATGCGGAATTGAGCCAGGCATCGGCAGCTGTTGAAAAATTGCAAATTTCCCTGGTTTCCATGGAGTAAGAGCCGTTGCTGGGCACGTGATTATGACATAAATGATCATTCAATTGTCGCTACAGCCAAAAATATTGGTCGGAGAGCAACGCGGTTTGCACCATTCGATTTCTCGTCACAAAATACGTCAGATTAGCCTCTTACTAGTGGCACTGGAACAGTTTTTCCACTTTTGCATTTTTACCTGGTCTTTTTGTTAATTGAAATCGGCTACACTGTACTCTGTACAATCGCGACTGGTCATTACTATATTAAACTTTTGACTATAAGTTATGTGCCCTTCGGTAGGCCAGAAGACGCCAAATCTTTGGGCCAAGCCCATTTAACTCACCCAGCAATTGCCTTACTCCTAAGTGCAAGACAATCTCAATGTCTTTATTTACGTGTAGAAAAACCACACCATTTGTACATAAAAAACACAAGGTACTTGATACAGTCTGCTGTAAAAAGTACAACTGAACACTGACCCACTTCAGTAAGGTGCCAAAAGATGCGGAATTGGGCCAGGCATCGGCAGTTGTTAAAAAATTGCAAATATCCCTGGTTTCCATGGAGTAAGAGCCGTTGCTGGGCACGTGATTATGACATAAATGATCATTCAATTGTCGCTACAGCCAAAAGTATTGGTCGGAGAGCAACGCGGATTGCACCATTCGATTTCTCGTCACAAATTACGTCGGATTAGCCTCTTACTATAGCACTGGAACAGTTTTTCCACTTTTGCATTTTTACCTGGTCTTTTTGTTAATTGAAATCGGCTACACTGTACTCTGTACAATCGCGACTGGTCATTACTATATTCAATTTTTGACTATAAGTTATGTGCCCTTCGGTAGCCCAGAAGACGACAAATCTTTGGGCCAAGCCCGTTTAACTCACCCAGCAATTGCCTTACTTCTAAGTGCAAGACAATCTCAATGTCTTTATCTACGTGTAGAAAAACCACACCATTTGTACGTGAAAAAACACAAGGTACTTGATACAGTCTGCTGTAAAAAGTACAACTAAACACTGACCCACATTTATAAGGTGCCAAAAGATGCGGAATTGGGCCAGCCATCGGCAACTGTTAAAAAATTGCAAATATCCCTGGTTTCCATGGAGTAAGAGCCGTTACCGGGCACGTGATTATGACATAAATGATCATTGAATTGTCTCTACAGCCAAAAGTATTGGTCAGAGAGCAACGCGGTTTGCACCATTCGACTTCTCGCCACAAAATACGTCGGATTAGCCTCTTACTAGTGGCACTGGAACAGTTTTTCCACTTTTGCATTTTTACCTGGTCTTTTTGTTAATTGAAACCGGCTACACTGTACTCTGTACAATCGCGACTGGTCATTACTATATTCAACTTTTGACTATAAGTTATGTGCCCTTCGGTAGCCCAGAAGACGACAAATCTTTGGGCCAAGCCCATTTAACTCACCCAGCAATTGCCTTACTTCTAAGTCCAAGACAATCTCAATGTCTTTATCTACGTGTAGAAAAACCACACCATTTGTACATGAAAAACACAAGGTACTTGATACAGTCTGCTGTAAAAAGTACAACTGAACACTGACCCACTTCAGTAAGGTGCAAAAAGATGCAGAATTGAGCCAGGCATCGGCAGCTGTTGAAAAATTGCAAATTTCCTGGTTTCCATGGAGTAAGAGACGTTGCTGGGCACGTGATTATGACATCAATGATCATTCAATTGTCACTACAGCCAAAAGTATTGGTCGGAGAGCAACGCGGTTTGCACCATTCGATTTCTCGTCACAAAATACGTCGGATTAGCCTCTTACCAGCAGCACTGGAACAGTTTTTCCACTTTTGCATTTTTGCCTGGTGTTTTGTTAATTGAAATCGGCTACACTGTACTCTGTACAATCGCGACTGGTCATTACTATATTCAACTTTTGACTATAAGTTATGTGCCCTTCGGTAGCCCAGAAGACCTGAATCTTTGGCCAAGCCCATTTAACTCACCAGCAATTGTCTTATTTCTAAGTGCAAGACAATCTCAATGTCTTTATCTACGTGTAGAAAAACCACACCATTTGTACATGAAAAACACAAGGTACTTGATACAGTCTGCTGTAAAAAGTACAACTAAACACTGACCCACATTTATAAGGTGCCAAAAGATGCGGAATTGGGCCAGGCATCGGCAGTTGTTAAAAAATTGCAAATATCCCTGGTTTCCATGGAGTAAGAGCCGTTTGCTACGCACGTGATTATGACATAAATAATCATTCAATTGTCGCTACAGCCAAAGTATTGGTCGGAGAGAAACGCGGATTGCACTATTCGATTTCTCGTCACAAATTACGTCGGATTAGCCTCTTACTAGTAGCACTGGAACAGTTTTTCCACTTTTGCATTTTTACCTGGTCTTTTTGTTAATTGAAATCGGCTACACTGTACTCTGTACAATCGCGACTGGTCATTACTATATTCAACTTTTGACTATAAGTTATGTGCCCTTCGGTAGCCCAGAAGACGTCAAATCTTTGGGCCAAGCCCATTTAACTCACCCAGCAATTGCCTTATTTCTAAGTGCAAGACAATCTCAATGTCTTTATCTACGTGTAGAAAAACCACACCATTAGTACGTGAAAAACACAAGGTACTTGATACAGTCTGCTGTAAAAAGTACAACTGAACACTGACCCACTTCAGTAAGGTGCAAAAAGATGCGGAATTGAGCCAGGCATCGGCAGCTGTTTTAAAAATTGCAAATTTCCCTGGTTTCCATGGAGTAAGAGACGTTGCTGGGCACGTGATTATGACCATCAATGATCATTCAATTGTCACTACAGCCAAATGTATTGGTCGGAGAGCAACGCGGTTTGCACCATTCGATTTCTCGTCACAAAATACGTCGGATTAGCCTCTTACCAGCAGCACTGGAACAGTTTTTCCACTTTTGCATTTTTACCTGGTCTTTTTGTTAATTTAAATCGGCTACACTGTACTCTGTACAATCGCGACTGGTCATTACTATATTCAACTTTTGACTATAAGTTATGTGCCCTTCGGTAGCCCAGAAGACGTCAAATCTTTGGGCTAAGCCCATTTAACTCACCCAGCAATTGTCTTACTTCTAAGTCTAAGACAATCTCAATGTCTTTATCTACGTGTAGAAAAACCAGTCCATTTGTACAAAAAAACACAAGGTACTTGATACAGTCTGCTGTAAAAAGTACAACTGAACACTGACCCACATTTATAAGGTGCCAAAAGATGCGGAATTGGGCCAGGCATCGGCAGCTGTTAAAAAATTGCAATATCCCTGGTTTCCATGGAGTAAGAGCCGTTACTGGGCACGTGATTATGACATAAATGATCATTGAATTGTCGCTACAGCCAAAAGTATTGGTCGGAGAGCAACGCGGATTGCACCATTCGATTTCTCGTCACAAATTACGTCGGATTAGCCTCTTACTAGTAGCACTGGAACAGTTTTTCCACTTTTGCATTTTTACCTGGTCTTTTTGTTAATTGAAATCGGCTACACTGTACTCTGTACAATCGCGACTGGTCATTACTATATTCAACTCTTGACTATAAGTTATGTGCCCTTCGGTAGCCCAGAAGACGACAAATCTTTGGGCCAAGCCCATTTAACTCACCCAGCAATTGCCTTACTTCTAAGTGCAAGACAATCTCAATGTCTTTATCTACGTGTAGAAAAACCACACCATTTGTACGTGAAAAACACAAGGTACTTGATACAGTCTGCTGTAAAAAGTACAACTAAACACTGACCCACATTTATAAGGTGCCAAAAGATGCGGAATTGGGCCAGCCATCGGCAGTTGTTAAAAAATTGCAAATATCCCTGGTTTCCATGGAGTAAGAGCCGTTACCGGGCACGTGATTATGACATAAATGATCATTGAATTGTCTCTACAGCCAAAAGTATTGGTCAGAGAGCAACGCGGTTTGCACCATTCGACTTCTCGCCACAAAATACGTCGGATTAGCCTCTTACTAGTGGCACTGGAACAGTTTTTCCACTTTTGCATTTTTACCTGGTCTTTTTGTTAATTGAAATCGGCTACACTGTACTCTGTACAATCGCGACTGGTCATTACTATATTCAACTTTTGACTATAAGTTATGTGCCCTTCGGTAGCCCAGAGACGACAAATCTTTGGGCCAAGCCCATTTAACTCACCCAGCAATTGCCTTACTTCTAAGTGCAAGACAATCTCAATGTCTTTATCTACGTGTAGAAAAACCACACCATTTGTACATGAAAAACACAAGGTACTTGATACAGTCTGCTGTAAAAAGTACAACTGAACACTGACCCACTTCAGTAAGGTGCCAAAAGATGCGGAATTGAGCCAGGCATCGGCAGCTGTTAAAAAATTGCAAATTTCCCTGGTTTCCATGCAGTAAGAGACGTTGCTACGCACATGATTATGACATAAATGATCGTTCAATTGTCGCTACAGCCAAAAGTATTGGTCGGAGAGCAACGCGGTTTTGCACCATTCGATTTCTCGTCACAAAATACGTCGTATTAGCCTCTTACAGCAGCACTGGAACAGTTTTCCACTTTTGCATTTTTGCCTGGTGTTTTGTAATTGAAATCGGCTACACTGTACTCTGTACAATCGCGACTGGTCATTACTATATTCAACTTTTGACTATAAGTTATGTGCCCTTCGGTAGGCCAGAAGACGACAAATATTTGGGCCAAGCCCATTTAACTCACCCAGCAATTGCCTTACTTCTAAGTGCAAGACAATCTCAATGTCTTTATCTACGTGTAGAAAAACCAGACCATTTGTACATGAAAAACACAAGGTACTTGATACAGTCTGCTGTAAAAAGTACAACTCAACACTGACCCACATTTAAAAGGTGCCAAAGATGCGGAATTGGGCCAGGCATCGGCAGTTGTTAAAAAATTGCAAATTTCCCTGGTTTCCATGGAGTAAGAGCCGTTGCTACGCACGTGATTATGACATCAATGATCATTCAATTGTCACCACAGCCAAAAGTATTGGTCGAAGAGCAACGCGGTTTGCACCATTCGATTTCTCGTCACAAAATACGTCGGATTAGCCTCTTACTAGTAGCACTGGAACAGTTTTTCCACTTTTGCATTTTTGCCTGGTCTTTTTGTTAATTGAAATCGGCTACACTGTACTCTGTACAATCGCGACTGGTCATTACTATATTCAACTTTTGACTATAAGTTATGTGCCCTTCGTAGCCAGAAGACCTAAAATCTTTGGGCTAAGCCCATTTAACTCACCCAGCAATTGTGTTATTTCTAAGTGCAAGACAATCTCAATGTCTTTATCTACGTGTAGAAATACCACACCATTTGTACGTGAAAAACACAAGGTACTTGATACAGTCTGCTGTAAAAAGTACAACTGAACACTGACCCACTCAGTAGGTGCCAAAAGATGCGGAATTGAGCCAGGCATCGGCAGCTGTTGAAAAATTGCAAATTTCCCTGGTTTCCATGGAGTAAGAGCCGTTGCTGGGCACGTGATTATGACATAAATGATCATTCAATTGTCGCTACAGCCAAAAATATTGGTCGGAGAGCAACGCGGTTTGCACCATTCGATTTCTCGTCACAAAATACGTCAGATTAGCCTCTTACTAGTGGCACTGGAACAGTTTTTCCACTTTTGCATTTTTACTGGTCTTTTTGTTAATTGAAATCGGCTACACTGTACTCTGTACAATCGCGACTGGTCATTACTATATTAAACTTTTGACTATAAGTTATGTGCCCTTCGGTAGGCCAGAAGACGCCAAATCTTTGGGCCAAGCCCATTTAACTCACCCAGCAATTGCCTTACTCCTAAGTGCAAGACAATCTCAATGTCTTTATTTACGTGTAGAAAAACCACACTATTTGTACATAAAAAACACAAGGTACTTGATACAGTCTGCTGTAAAAAGTACAACTGAACACTGACCCACTTCAGTAAGGTGCCAAAAGATGCGGAATTGGGCCAGGCATCGGCAGCTGTTAAAAATTGCAAATATCCCTGGTTTCCATGGAGTAAGAGCCGTTGCTGGGCACGTGATTATGACATAAATGATCATTCAATTGTCGCTACAGCCAAAAGTATTGGTCGGAGAGCAACGCGGATTGCACCATTCGATTTCTCGTCACAAATTACGTCGGATTAGCCTCTTACTAGTAGCACTGGAACAGTTTTTCCACTTTTGCATTTTTACCTGGTCTTTTTGTTAATTGAAATCGGCTACACTGTACTCTGTACAATCGCGACTGGTCATTACTATATTCAATTTTGACTATAAGTTATGTGCCCTTCGGTAGCCCAGAAGACGACAAATCTTTGGGCCAAGCCCGTTTAACTCACCCAGCAATTGCCTTACTTCTAAGTGCAAGACAATCTCAATGTCTTTATCTACGTGTAGAAAAACCACACCATTTGTACGTGAAAAACACAAGGTACTTGATACAGTCTGCTGTAAAAAGTACAACTAAACACTGACCCACATTTATAAGGTGCCAAAAGATGCGGAATTGGGCCAGCCATCGGCAGTTGTTAAAAATTGCAAATATCCCTGGTTTCCATGGAGTAAGAGCCGTTACCGGGCACGTGATTATGACATAAATGATCATTGAATTGTCTCTACAGCCAAAAGTATTGGTCAGAGAGCAACGCGGTTTGCACCATTCGACTTCTCGCCACAAAATACGTCGGATTAGCCTCTTACTAGTGGCACTGGAACAGTTTTTCCACTTTTGCATTTTTACCTGGTCTTTTTGTTAATTGAAATCGGCTACACTGTACTCTGTACAATCGCGACTGGTCATTACTATATTCAACTTTTGACTATAAGTTATGTGCCCTTCGGTAGCCCAGAAGACGACAAATCTTTGGGCCAAGCCCATTTAACTCACCCAGCAATTGCCTTACTTCTAAGTCCAAGACAATCTCAATGTCTTTATCTACGTGTAGAAAAACCACACCATTTGTACATGAAAAACACAAGGTACTTGATACAGTCTGCTGTAAAAAGTACAACTGAACACTGACCCACTTCAGTAAGGTGCAAAAAGATGCAGAATTGAGCCAGACATCGGCAGCTGTTGAAAAATTGCAATTTCCCTGAAAATTGCAAATTTCCCTGGTTTCCATGCAGTAAGAGACGTTGCTACGCACATGATTATGACATAAATGATCGTTCAATTGTCGCTACAGCCAAAAGTATTGGTCGGAGAGCAACGCGGTTTGCACCATTCGATTTCTCGTCACAAAATACGTCGGATTAGCCTCTTACCAGCAGCACTGGAACAGTTTTTCCACTTTTGCATTTTTGCCTGGTGTTTTGTTAATTGAAATCGGCTACACTGTACTCTGTACAATCGCGACTGGTCATTACTATATTCAACTTTTGACTATAAGTTATGTGCCCTTCGGTAGCCCAGAAAACCTGAAATCTTTGGGCCAAGCCCATTTAACTCACCCAGCAATTGCCTTACTTCTAAGTGCAAGACAATCTCAATGTCTTTATCTACGTGTAGAAAAACCACACCATTTGTACGTGAAAAACACAAGGTACTTGATACAGTCTGCTGTAAAAAGTACAACTGAACACTGACCCACATCAGTAAGGTGCAAAAAGATGCAGAATTGAGCCAGGCATCGGCAGCTGTTGAAAAATTGCAAATTTCCCTGGTTTCCATGGAGTAAGAGACGTTGCTGGGCACGTGATTATGACATCAATGATCCATCAATTGTCACTACAGCCAAAACTATTGGTCGGAGAGCAACGCGGTTTGCACCATTCGATTTCTCGTCACAAAATACGTCGGATTAGCCTCTTACCAGCAGCACTGGAACAGTTTTTCCACTTTTGCATTTTTACCTGGTCTTTTTGTTAATTGAAATCGGCTACACTGTACTCTGTACAATCGCGACTGGTCATTACTATATTCAACTTTTGACTATAAGTTATGTACCCTTCGGTAGCCCAGAAGACGTCAAATCTTTGGGCTAAGCCCATTTAACTCACCCAGCAATTGTCTTACTTCTAAGTCTAAGACAATCTCAATGTCTTTATCTACGTGTAGAAAAACCACACCATTTGTACATAAAAAACACAAGGTACTTGATACAGTCTGCTGTAAAAAGTACAACTGAACACTGACCCACATTTACAAGGTGCCAAAAGATGCGGAATTGGGCCAGGCATCGGCAGTTGTTAAAAAATTGCAAATTTTCCTGGTTTCTATGGAGTAAGAGCCGTTGCTACGCACGTGATTATGACATAAATGATCATTCAATTGTCGCTACAGCCAAAAGTATTGGTCGGAGAGCAACGCGGATTGCACCATTCGATTTCTCGTCACAAATTACGTCGGATTGGCCTCTTACCAGCAGCACTGGAACAGTTTTTCCACTTTTGCATTTTTGCCTGGTCTTTTTGTTAATTGAAATCGGCTACACTGTACTCTGTACAATCGCGACTGATCATTACTATATTCAACTTTTGACTATAAGTTACGTGCCCTTCGGTAGCCCAGAAGACCTGAAATCTTTGGGCTCAGCGCATTTAACTCACCCAGCAATTGTGTTACTTCTAAGTGAAAGACAATCTCAATGTCTTTATTTACGTGTAGAAAAACCACACATTTTGTACATAAAAATCACAAGGTACTTGATACAGTCTGCTGTAAAAAGTACAACAGACAACAGACCCACATGAATAAGGTGCCTAAAGATGCGGAATTGGGCCAGGCATCGGCAGCTGTTAAAAAATTGCAAATTTTCCTGGTTTCCATGGAGTAAGAGCCGTTGCTACGCACGTGATTATGACATCAATGATCATTCAATTGTCACTACAGCCAAAAGTATTGGTCGGAGAGCAACGCGGTTTCCACCATTCGATTTCTCGCCACAAAATACGTCGGATTAGCCTCTTACCAGCAGCACTGGAACAGTTTTTCCACTTTTGCATTTTTGCCTGGTCTTTTTGTTAATTGAAATCGGCTAAACTGTACTATGTACCATCGCGACTGGTCATTACTATATTCAACTTTTGACTAGAAGTTATGGGCCCTTCGGTAGCCCAGAAGACGTCAAATCTTTGGGCTAAGCCCATTTAACTCACCCAGCAATTGCCTTACTTCTAAGTCGAAGACAATCTCAATGTTTTTATCTACGTGTAGAAAAACCACACCATTTGTACATGAGAAACACAAGGTACTTGATACAGTCTGCTGTAGAAAGTACAACTGAACACTGACCCACTTCAGTAAGGTGCCAAAAGATGCGGAATTGATCCAGGCATAGGCAGCTGTTGAAAAATTGCAAATTTCCCTGGTTTCCATGCAGTAAGAGCCGTTGCTGGGCACGTGATTATGACATAAATGATCATTCAATTGTCGCTACAGCCAAAAGTATTGGTCGGAGAGCAACGGGGATTGCACCATTCAAATTCTCGTCACAACATACGTCGGGTTAGCCTCTTACTAGTAGCACTGGAACAGTTTTTCCACTTTTGCATTTTTGCCTGGTCTTTTTGTTAATTGAAATCGGCTACACTGTACTCTGTACAATCGCGACTGGTCATTACTATATTCAACTTTTGACTATAAGTTATGTGCCCTTCGGTAGCCCAGAAGACCTGAAATCTTTGGGCTAAGCCCATTTAACTCACCCAGCAATTGTGTTACTTCTAAGTGCAAGACAATCTCAATGTCTTTATCTACGTGTAGAAATACCACACCATTTGTACGTGAAAAACACAAGGTACTTGATACAGTCTGCTGTAAAAAGTACAACAGACAACAGACCCACATGAATAAGGTGCCTAAAGATGCGGAATTGGGCCAGGCATCGGCAGCTGTTAAAAAATTGCAAATTTTCCTGGTTTCCATGGAGTAAGAGCCGTTGCTACGCACGTGATTATGACATCAATGATCATTCAATTGTCACTACAGCCAAAAGTATTGGTCGGAGAGCAACGCGGTTTCCACCATTCGATTTCTCGCCACAAAATACGTCGGATTAGCCTCTTACCAGCAGCACTGGAACAGTTTTTTCCACTTTTGCATTTTTGCCTGGTCTTTTTGTTAATTGAAATCGGCTAAACTGTACTATGTACCATCGCGACTGGTCATTACTATATTCAACTTTTGACTAGAAGTTATGGGCCCTTCGGTAGCCCAGAAGACGTCAAATCTTTGGGCTAAGCCCATTTAACTCACCCAGCAATTGCCTTACTTCTAAGTCGAAGACAATCTCAATGTTTTTATCTACGTGTAGAAAAACCACACCATTTGTACATGAGAAACACAAGGTACTTGATACAGTCTGCTGTAGAAAGTACAACTGAACACTGACCCACTTCAGTAAGGTGCCAAAAGATGCGGAATTGATCCAGGCATAGGCAGCTGTTGAAAAATTGCAAATTTCCCTGGTTTCCATGCAGTAAGAGCCGTTGCTGGGCACGTGATTATGACATAAATGATCATTCAATTGTCGCTACAGCCAAAAGTATTGGTCGGAGAGCAACGGGGATTGCACCATTCAAATTCTCGTCACAACATACGTCGGGTTAGCCTCTTACTAGTAGCACTGGAACAGTTTTTCCACTTTTGCATTTTTGCCTGGTCTTTTTGTTAATTGAAATCGGCTACACTGTACTCTGTACAATCGCGACTGGTCATTACTATATTCAACTTTTGACTATAAGTTATGTGCCCTTCGGTAGCCCAGAAGACCTGAAATCTTTGGGCTAAGCCCATTTAACTCACCCAGCAATTGTGTTACTTCTAAGTGCAAGACAATCTCAATGTCTTTATCTACGTGTAGAAATACCACACCATTTGTACGTGAAAAACACAAGGTACTTGATACAGTCTGCTGTAAAAAGTACAACTGAACACTGACCCACTTCAGTAAGGTGCCAAAAGATGCGGAAATGAGCCAGGCATCGGCAGCTGTTGAAAAATTGCAAATTTCCCTGGTTTCCATGGAGTAAGAGCCGTTGCTACGCACGTGATTATGACATCAATGATCATTCAATTGTCGCTACAGCCAAAAATATTGGTAGGAGAGGAACGCAGTTTGCACCATTCGATTTCTCGTCACAAAATACGTCGGATTAGCCTCTTACCAGCAGCACTGGAACAGTTTTTCCACTTTTGCATTTTTGCCTGGTCTTTTTGTTAATTGAAATCGGCTACACTGTACTCTGTACAATCGCGACTGGTCATTACTATATTCAACTTTTGACTATAAGTTATGTGCCCTTCGGTAGCCCAGAAGACGTCAAATCTTTGGGCCAAGCCCATTTAACTCACCCAGCAATTGCCTTACTTCTAAGTGCAAGACAATCTCAATGTCTTTATCTACGTGTAGAAAAACCACACCATTTGTACATGAAAAACACAAGGTACTTCATACAGTCTGCTGTAAAAAGTACAACTAAACACTGACCCACATTTATAAGGTGCCAAAAGATGCGGAATTGGGCCAGGCATCGGCAGTTGTTAAAAAATTGCAAATTTCCCTGGTTTCCATGGAGTAAGAGCCGTTGCTACGCACGTGATTATGACATCAATGATCATTGAATTGTCACTACAGCCAAAACTATTGGTCGGAGAGCAACGCGGTTTGCACCATTCGATTTCTCGTCACAAAATACGTCTGATTAGCCTCTTACTAGTAGCACTAAAACAGTTTTTCCACTTTTGCATTTTTGCCTGGTCTTTTTGTTAATTGAAATCGGCTACACTGTACTCTGTACAATCGCGACTGGTCATTACTATATTCAACTTTTGACTATAAGTTATGTGCCCTTCGGTAGCCCAGAAGACCTAATATCTTTGTGCTAAGCCCATTTAACTCACCCAGCAATTGTGTTACTTCTAAGTGCAAGACAATCTCAATGTCTTTATCTACGTGTAGAAATACCACACCATTTGTACGTGAAAAACACAAGGTACTTGATACAGTCTGCTGTAAAAAGTACAACTGAACACTGACCCACTTCAGCAAGATGCCAAAAGATGCGGAATTGAGCCAGGCATCGGCAGCTGTTGAAAAATTGCAAATTTCCCTGGTTTCCATGGAGTAAGAGCCGTTGCTGGGCACGTGATTATGACATCAATGATCATTCAATTGTCGCTACAGCCAAAAATATTGGTCGGAGAGCAACGCGGTTTGCACCATTCGATTTCTCGTCACAAAATACGTCGGATTAGCCTCTTTCCAGCAGCACTGGAACAGTTTTTCCACTTTTGCATTTTTGCCTGGTCTTTTTGTTAATTGAAATCGGCTACACTGTACTCTGTACAATCGCGACTGGTCATTACTATATTCAACTTTTGACTATAAGTTATGTGCCCTTCGGTAGCCCAGAAGACGTCAAATCTTTGGGCCAAGCCCATTTAACTCACCCAGCAATTGCCTTACTTCTAAGTGCAAGACAATCTCAATGTCTTTATTTACGTGTAGAAAAACCAGACCATTTGTACATGAAAAACACAAGGTACTTCATACAGTCTGCTGTAAAAAGTACAACTAAACACTGACCCACATTTATAAGGTGCCAAAAGATGCGGAATTGGGCCAGGCATCGGCAGTTGTTAAAAAATTGCAAATTTCCCTGGTTTCCATGGAGTAAGAGCCGTTGCTACGCACGTGATTATGACATAAATGATCATTGAATTGTCACTACAGCCAACATTATTGGTCGAAAAGCAACGCGGTTTGCACCATTCGACTTCTCGCCACAAAATACGTCGGATTAGCCTCTTACTAGTGGCACTGGAACAGTTTTTCCACTTTTGCATTTTTACCTGGTCTTTTTGTTAATTGAAATCGGCTACACTGTACTCTGTACAATCGCGACTGGTCATTACTATATTCAACTTTTGACTATAAGTTATGTGCCCTTCGGTAGCCCAGAAGACGACAAATCTTTGGGCCAAGCCCATTTAACTCACCCAGCAATTGCCTTACTTCTAAGTGCAAGACAATCTCAATGTCTTTATCTACGTGTAGAAAAACCAGACCATTTGTACATGAAAAACACAAGGTACTTGATACAGTCTGCTGTAAAAAGTACAACTTAACACTGACCCACATTTACAAGGTGCCAAAAGATGCGGAATTGGGCCAGGCATCGGCAGTTGTTAAAAAATTGCAAATTTTCCTGGTTTCCATGGAGTAAGAGCCGTTGCTGGGCACGTGATTATGACATAAATGATCATTCAATTGTCGCTACAGCCAAAAGTATTGGTCGGAGAGCAACGCGGATTGCACCATTCGATTTCTCGTCACAAATTACGTCGGATTAGCCTCTTACTAGTAGCACTGGAACAGTTTTTTCCACTTTTGCATTTTTACCTGGTCTTTTTGTTAATTGAAATCGGCTACACTGTACTCTGTACAATCGCGACTGGTCATTACTATATTCAACTTTTGACTATAAGTTATGTGCCCTTCGGTAGCCCAGAAGACGACAAATCTTTGGGCCAAGCCCATTTAACTCACCCAGCAATTGCCTTACTTCTAAGTGCAAGACAATCTCAATGTCTTTATCTACGTGTAGAAATACCACACCATTTGTACGTGAAAAACACAAGGTACTTGATACAGTCTGCTGTAAAAAGTACAACTGAACACTGACCCACTTCAGTAAGGTGCAAAAAGATGCGGAATTGAGCCAGGCATCGGCAGCTGTTGAAAAATTGCAAATTTCCCTGGTTTCCATGGAGTAAGAGACGTTGCTGGGCACGTGATTATGACATCAATGATCATTCAATTGTCACTACAGCCAAAAGTATTGGTCGGAGAGCAACGCGGTTTGCACCATTCGATTTCTCGTCACAAAATACGTCGGATTAGCCTCTTACCAGCAGCACTGGAACAGTTTTTCCACTTTTGCATTTTTACCTGGTCTTTTTGTTAATTGAAATCGGCTACACTGTACTCTGTACAATCGCGACTGGTCATTACTATATTCAACTTTTGACTATAAGTTATGTGCCCTTCGGTAGCCCAGAAGACGTCAAATCTTTGTGCTAAGCCCATTTAACTCACCCAGCAATTGTCTTACTTCTAAGTCTAAGACAATCTCAATGTCTTTATCTACGTGTAGAAAAACCAGACCATTTGTACATAAAAAACACAAGGTACTTGATACAGTCTGCTGTATAAAGTACAACTGAACACTGACCCACATTTATAAGGTGCCAAAAGATGCGGAATTGGGCCAGGCATCGGCAGTTGTTAAAAAATTGCAAATATCCCTGGTTTCCATGGAGTAAGAGCCGTTACTGGGCACGTGATTATGACATAAATGATCACTGAATTGTCGCTACAGCCAAAAGTATTGGTCGGAGAGCAACGCGGTTTGCACCATTCGATTTCTCGCCACAAAATACGTCGGATTAGCCTCTTACCAGCAGCACTGGAACAGTTTTTCCACTTTTGCATTTTTGCCTGGTCTTTTTGTTAATTGAAATCGGCTACACTGTACTCTGTACAATCGCGACTGATCATTACTATATTCAACTTTTGACTATAAGTTATGTGCCCTTCGGTAGCCCAGAAGACCTGAAATCTTTGGGCTAAGCGCATTTAACTCACCCAGCAATTGTGTTACTTCTAAGTGCAAGACAATCTCAATGTCTTTATTTACGTGTAGAAAAACCACACCTTTTGTACATAAAAATCACAAGGTACTTGATACAGTCTGCTGTAAAAAGTACAACAGACAACAGACCCACATGAATAAGGTGCCTAAAGATGCGGAATTGGGCCAGGCATCGGCAGCTGTTAAAAAATTGCAAATTTTCCTGGTTTCCATGGAGTAAGAGCCGTTGCTGGGCACGTGATTATGACATCAATGATCATTCAATTGTCACTACAGCCAAAAGTATTGGTCGGAGAGCAACGCGGTTTGCACCATTCGATTTCTCGCCACAAAATACGTCGGATTAGCCTCTTACCAGCAGCACTGGAACAGTTTTTCCACTTTTGTATTTTTGCCTGGTCTTTTTGTTAATTGAAGCCGGCTACACTGTACTCTGTACAATCGCGACTGGTCATTACTATATTCAACTTTTGACTATAAGTTATGTGCCCTTCGGTAGCCCAGAAGACCTGAAATCTTTGGGCCAAGCCCATTTAACTCACCCAGCAATTGTCTTACTTCTAAGTCCAAGACAATCTGAATGTCTTTATCTACGTGTAGAAAAACCACACCATTTGTACATAAAAAACACAAGGTACTTCATACAGTCTGCTGTAAAAAGTACAACTAAACACTGACCCACATTTATAAGGTGCCAAAAGATGCGGAATTGGGCCAGGCATCGGCAGCTGTTAAAAAATTGCAAATATCCCTGGTTTCCATGGAGTAAGAGCCGTTACTGGGCACGTGATTATGACATAAATGATCATTGAATTGTCTCTACAGCCAAAAGTATTGGTCAGAGAGCAACGCGGTTTGCACCATTCGATTTCTCGCCACAAAATACGTCGGATTAGCCTCTTACTAGTAGCACTGGAACAGTTTTTCCACTTTTGCATTTTTACCTGGTCTTTTTGTTAATTGAAATCGGCTACACTGTACTCTGTACAATCGCGACTGGTTATTACTATATTCAACTTTTTGACTATAAGTTATGTGCCCTTCGGTAGGCCAGAAGACGTCAAATCTTTGGGCTAAGCCCATTTAACTCACCCAGCAATTGCCTTACTTTTAAGTGCAAGACAATCTCAATGTCTTTATCTACGTGTAGAAAAACCACAATATTTGTACGTGAAAAGCACAAGGTACTTGATACAGTCTGCTGTAAAAAGTACAACTGAACACTGACCCACTTCAGTAAGGTGCAAAAAGATGCGGAATTGAGCCAGGCATCGGTAGCTGTTGAAAAATTGCAAATTTCCCTGGTTTCCATGGAGTAAGAGACGTTGCTGGGCACGTGATTATGACATCAATGATCATTCAATTGTCACTACAGCCAAAAGTATTGGTCGGAGAGCAACGCGGTTTGCACCATTCGATTTCTCGTCACAAAATACGTCGGATTAGCCTCTTACCAGCAGCACTGGAACAGTTTTTCCACTTTTGCATTTTTGCCTGGGTGTTTTGTTAATTGAAATCGGCTACACTGTACTCTGTACAATCGCGACTGGTCATTACTATATTCAACTTTTGACTATAAGTTATGTGCCCTTCGGTAGCCCAGAAGACCTGAAATCTTTGGGCCAAGCCCATTTAACTCACCCAGCAATTGTCTTATTTCTAAGTCCAAGACAATCTCAATGTCTTTATCTACGTGTAGAAAAACCACACCATTTGTACGTGAAAAACACAAGGTACTTGATACAGTCTGCTGTAAAAAGTTCAACTGACCACAGACCCACATGAATAAGGTGCCTAAAGATGCGGAATTGGGCCAGGCATCGGCAGCTGTTAAAAAATTGCAAATATCCCTGGTTTCCATGGAGTAAGAGCCGTTGCTGGGCACGTGATTATGACATCAGTGATCATTCAATTGTCGCTACAGCCAAAAGTATTGGTCGGAGAGCAACGCGGTTTGCACCATTCGATTTCTCGTCACAAAATACGTCGGATTAGCCTCTTACCAGCAGCACTGGAACAGTTTTTCCACTTTTGCATTTTTGCCTGGGTGTTTTGTTAATTGAAATCGGCTACACTGTACTCTGTACAATCGCGACTGGTCATTACTATATTCCACTTTTGACTATAAGTTATGTGCCCTTCGGTAGCCCAGAAGACGACAAATCTTTGGGCCAAGCCCATTTAACTCACCCAGCAATTGTCTTATTTCTAAGTCCAAGACAATCTCAATGTCTTTATCTACGTGTAGAAAAACCACACCTTTTGTACATAAAAATCACAAGGTACTTGATACAGTCTGCTGTAAAAAGTACAACTGACAACAGACCCACATCAATAAGGTGCCAAAAGATGCGGAATTGGGCCAGGCATCGGCAGCTGTTAAAAAATTGCAAATATCCCTGGTTTCCATGGAGTAAGAGCCGTTGCTACGCACGTGATTTTGACATCAATGATCATTCAATTGTCGCTACAGCCAAAAGTATTGGTCGGAGAGCAACGCGGATTGCACCATTCGATTTCTCGTCACAAAATACGTCGGATTAGCCTCTTACTAGTAGCACTGGAACAGTTTTTCCTCTTTTGCATTTTTGCCTGGTCTTTTTGTTAATTGAAATCGGCTACACTGTACTCTGTACAACCGCGACTGGTCATTACTATATTCAACTTTTGACTATAAGTTATGTGCCCTTCGGTAGATCAGAAGACCTGAAATCTTTGGGCCAAGCCCATTTAACTCACCCAGCAATTGTGTTACTTCTAAGTGCAAGACAATCTCAATGTCTTTATTTACGTGTAGAAAAACCACACCTTTTGTACATAAAAATCACAAGGTACCTGATACAGTCTGCTGTAAAAAGTACACCTGACAACTGACCCACATTTATCAGATGCCAAAAGATGCGGAATTGGGCCAGGCATCGGCAGCTGTTGAAAAATTGCAAATTTCCCTGGTTTCCATGGAGTAAGAGCCGTTGCTGGGCACGTGATTATGACATAAATGATCATTGAATTGTCGCTACAGCCAAAAGTATTGGTCGGAGAGCAAAGCGGTTTGCACCATTCGATTTCTCGTCACAAAATACGTCGGATAAGCCTCTTGTCAGCAGCACTTGATCATTTTTTCCACTTTTGCATTTTTGCCTGGTCTTTTTGTTAATTGAAATCGGCTACACTGTACTCTGTACAATCGCGACTGGTCATTACTATATTCAACTTTTCACTATAAGTTATGTGCCCTTCGGTAGCCCAGAAGACGACAAATCTTTGGGCTAAGCCCATTTAACTCACCCAGCAATTGCCTTACTTCTAAGTCAAAGACAATCCCAATGTCTTTATCTACGTGTAGAAAAACCACACCATTTGTACGTGAAAAACACAAGGTACTTGATACAGTTTGCTGTAAAAAGTACAACTGAACACTGACCCACTTCAGTAAGGTGCCAAAAGATGCGGAATTGAGCCAGGCATCGGCAGCTGTTAAAAAATTGCAAATATCCCTGGTTTCCATGGAGTAAGAGCCGTTGCTGGGCACGTGATTATGACATCAATGATCATTGAATTGTCGCTACAGCCAAAAGTATTGGTCGGAGAGCAACGCGGATTGTACCATTCGATTTCTCGTCACAAAATACGTCGGATTAGCCTCTTACTAGTAGCACTGGAACAGTTTTTCCACTTTTGCATTTTTGCCTGGTGTTTTTGTTAATTGAAACCGGCTACACTGTACTCTGTACAATCGCGACTGGTCATTACTATATTCAACTTTTGACTATAAGTTATGTGCCCTTCGGTAGCCCAGAAGACCTGAAATCTTTGGGCCAAGCCCATTTAACTCACCCAACAATTGTCTTATTTCTAAGTCCAAGACAATCTCAATGTCTTTATCTACGTGTAGAAAAACCACACCATTTGTACGTGAAAAATACAAGGTACTTGATACAGTCTGCTGTAAAAAGTACAACTGAACACTGACCCACTTCTGTAAGGTGCCAAAAGATGCGGAATTGAGCCAGGCATCGGCAGCTGTTAAAAAATTGCAAATTTCCCTGGTTTCCATGGAGTAAGAGACGTTGCTGGGCACGTGATTATGACATAAATGATCATTCAATTGTCACTACAGCCAAAAGTATTGGTCGGAGAGCAACGCGGATTGCACCATTCGATTTCTCGTCACAAAATACGTCGGATTAGCCTCTTATCAGCAGCACTGGAACAGTTTTTCCACTTTTGCATTTTTGCCTGGTCTTTTTGTTAATTGAAATCGACTACACTGTACTCTGTACAATCGCGACTGGTCATTACTATATTCAACTTTTCACTATAAGTTATGTGCCCTTCGGTAGCCCAGAAGACCTGAAATCTTTGGGCTAAGCGCATTTAACTCACCCAGCAATTGTGTTACTTCTAAGTGCAAGACAATCTCAATGTCTTTATCTACGTGTAGAAAAACCACACCATTTGTACGTGAAAAACACAAGGTACTTGATACAGTCTGCTGTAAAAAGTACAACTGAACACTGACCCACTTCAGTAAGGTGCCAAAAGATGCGGAATTTAGCCAGGCATCGGCAGCTGTTGAAAAATTGCAAATGTCCCTGGTTTCCATGGAGTAAGAGACGTTGCTGGGCACGTGATTATGACATCAATGATCATTCAATTGTCACTACAGACAAAAGTATTGGTCGGAGAGCAACGCGGTTTCCACCATTCGATTTCTCGTCACAAAATACGTCGGATTAGCCTCTTACCAGCAGCACTGGAACAGTTTTTCCACTTTTGCATTTTTACCTGGTCTTCTTGTTAATTGAAATCGGCTACACTGTACTCTGTACAATCGCGACTGGTCATTACTATATTCAACTTTTGACTATAAGTTATGTGCCCTTCGGTAGCCCAGAAGACGTCAAATCTTTGGGCTAAGCCAATTTAACTCACCCAGCAATTGTCTTACTTCTAAGTGCAAGACAATCTCAATGTCTTTATCTACGTGTAGAAAAACCACACCTTTTGTACATAAAAATCACAAGGTACTTGATACAGTCTGCTGTAAAAAGTACAACTGACAACAGACCCACATGAATAAGGTGCCAAAAGATGCGGAATTGGGCCAGGCATCGGCAGCTGTTAAAAAATTGCAAATATCCCTGGTTTCCATGGAGTAAGAGCCGTTGCTACGCACGTGATTATGACATAAATGATCATTTAATTGTCGCTACAGCCAAAAGTATTGGTCGGAGAGCAACGCGGATTGCACCATTCGATTACTCGTCACAAAATACGTCGGATTAGCCTCTTACTAGTAGCACTGGAACAGTTTTTCCACTTTTGCATTTTTGCCTGGTGTTTTTGTTAATCGAAACCGGCTACACTGTACTCTGTACAATCGCGACTGGTCATTACTATATTTAACTATTGACTATAAGTTACGTGCCCTTCGGTAGCCCAGAAGACCTGAAATCTTTGGGCCAAGCCCATTTAACTCACCCAGCAATTGCCTTACTTCTAAGTCCAAGACAATCTCAATGTCTTTATCTACGTGTAGAAAAACCACACCATTTGTACGTGAAAAACAGAAGGTACTTGATACAGTCTGCTGTAAAAAGTACAACTGAACACTGACCCACATTTATAAGGTTCCAAAAGATGCGGAATTGGGCCAGGCATCGGCAGCTGTTAAAAAATTGCAAAGATCCCTGGTTTCCATGGAGTAAGAGCCGTTGCTGGGCACGTGATTATGACATCAATGATCATTCAATTGTCGCTACAGCCAAAAGTATTGGTCGGAGAGCAACGCGGTTTGCACCATTCGATTTGTCGTCACAAAATACGTCGGATTAGCCTCTTACCAGCAGCACTGGAACAATTTTTCGAATTTTGTATTTTTGCCTGGTCTTTTTGTTAATTGAAATCGGCTACACTGTAGTATGTACCATCGCGACTGATCATTACTATATTCAACTTTTGGCTATATGTTATGTGCCCTTCGGTAGCCCAGAAGACGTCAAATCTTTGGGCCAAGCCCATTTAACTCACCCAGCAATTGCCTTATTTCTAAGTCCAAGACAATCTCAATGTCTTTATCTACGTGTAGAAAAACCACACCATTTGTACATAAAAAACACAAGGTACTTGATACAGTCTGCTGTAAAAAGTACAACTGACAACAGACCCTCATAAATAAGGTGACAAAAGATGCGGAATTGGGCCAGGCATCGGCAGCTGTTAAAAAATTGCAAATATCCCTGGTTTCCATGGAGTAAGAGCCGTTGCTACGCACGTGATTATGACATAAATGATCATTCAATTGTCGCTACAGCCAAAAGTATTGGTCGGAGAGCAACGCGGTTTGCACCATTCGATTTCTCGTCACAAAATACGTCGGATTAGCCTCTTACCAGCAGTACTGGAACAGTTTTTCCACTTTTGCATTTTTGCCTGGTCTTTTTGTTAATTGAAATCGGCAACATGGTACTCTGTACATTCGCGACTGGTCATTACTATATTCAACTTTTGACTATAAGTTATGTGCCCTTCGGTAGCCCAGAAGACGACAAATCTTTGGGCCAAGCCCATTTAACTCACCCAGCAATTGCCTTACTTCTAAGTGCAAGACAATCTCAATGTCTTTATCTACGTGTAGAAAAACCACACCATTTGTACATGAAAAACACAAGGTACTTGATACAGTCTGCTGTAAAAAGTACAACTGAACAATGACCCACTTGAGTAAGGTGCCAAAAGATGCGGAATTGAGCCAGGCATCGGCAGGTGTTGAAAAATTGCAAATTTCCCTGGTTTCCATGGAGTAAGAGACGTTGATGGGCACGTGATTATGACATCAATGATCATTCAATTGTCACTACAGCCAAAAGTATTGGTCGGAGAGCAACGCGACTTGCACCATTCGATTTCTCGTCACAAAATACGTCGGATTAGCCTCTTACCAGCAGCACTGGAACAGTTTTTCCACTTTTGCATTTTTACCTGGTCTTTTTGTTAATTGAAATCGGCTACACTGTACTCTGTACAACCGCGACTGGTCATTACTATATTCAACTTTTGACTATAAGTTATGTGCCCTTCGGTAGCCCAGAAGACTTGAAATCTTTGGGCCAAGCCCATTTAACTCACCCAGCAATTGTGTTACTTCTAAGTGCAAGACAATCTCAATGTCTTTATTTACGTGTAGAAAAACCACACCTTTTGTACATAAAAATCACAAGGTACCTGATACAGTCTGCTGTAAAAAGTACACCTGACAACAGACCCACATGAATAAGGTGCCAAAAGATGCGGAATTTAGCCAGGCATCGGCAGCTGTTGAAAAATTGCAAATTTTCCTGGTTTCCATGGAGTAAGAGCCGTTGTTGGGCACGTGAATATGACATCAATGATCATTCAATTGTGACTACAGCCAAAAGTATTGGTCGGAGAGCAACGCGGTTTGCACCATTCGATTTGTCGTCACAAAATACGTCGGATTAGCCTCTTACCAGCAGCACTGGAACAATTTTTCGAATTTTGTATTTTTGCCCGGTCTTTTTGTTAATTGAAACCGGCTACACTGTAGTATGTACCATCGCGACTGGTCATTACTATATTCAACTTTTGACTATATGTTATGTGCCCTTCGGTAGCCCAGAAGACGTCAAATCTTTGGGCTAAGCCCATTTAACTCACCCAGCAATTGCCTTACTTCTAAGTCAAAGACAATCTCAATGTCTTTATCTACGTGCAGAAAAACCACACCATTTGTACGTGAAAAACACAAGGTACTTGATACAGTCTGCTGTAAAAAGTACAACTGAACACTGACCCACTTCAGTAAGGTGCCAAAAGATGCGGAATTGAGCCAGGCATCGGCAGCTGTTGAAAAATTGCAAATTTCCCTGGTTTCCATGGAGTAAGAGACGTTGCTGGGCACGTGATTATGACATCAATGATCATTCAATTGTCACTACAGCCAAAAGTATTGGTCGGAGAGCAACGCGGTTTGCACCATTCGATTTCTCGTCACAAAATACGTCGGATTAGCCTCTTACCAGCAGCAATGGAACAGTTTTTCCACTTTTGCATTTTTACCTGGTCTTTAATTTAATTAAAATCGGCTACACTGTACTCTGTACAATCGCGACTGGTCATTACTATGTTCAACTTTTGACTATAAGTTATGTGCCCTTCGGTAGCCCAGAAGACCTGAAATCTTTGGGCTAAGCCCATTTAACTCACCCAGCAATTGTCTTACTTCTAAGTCCAAGACAATCTCAATGTCTTTATCTACGTGTAGAAAAACCACACCTTTTGTACATAAAAATCACAAGGTACTTGATACAGTCTGCTGTAAAAAGTACAACTGACAACAGACCCACTAGAATAAGGTGCCAAAAGATGCGGAATTGGGCCAGGCATCGGCAGCTGTTAAAAAATTGCAAATATCCCTGGTTTCCATGGAGTAAGAGCCGTTGCTACGCACGTGATTTTGACATCAATGATCATTCAATTGTCGCTACAGCCAAAAGTATTGGTCGGAGAGCAACGCGGATTGCACCATTCGATTTCTCGTCACAAAATACGTCGGATTAGCCTCTTACTAGTAGCACTGGAACAGTTTTTCCTCTTTTGCATTTTTGCCTGGTCTTTTTGTTAATTGAAATCGGCTACACTGTACTCTGTACAACCGCGACTGGTCATTACTATATTCAACTTTTGACTATAAGTTATGTGCCCTTCGGTAGCCCAGAAGACCTGAAATCTTTGGGCCAAGCCCATTTAACTCACCCAGCAATTGTGTTACTTCTAAGTGCAAGACAATCTCAATGTCTTTATTTACGTGTAGAAAAACCACACCATTTGTACATAAAAATCACAAGGTACCTGATACAGTCTGCTGTAAAAAGTACACCTGACAACAGACCCACATGAATAAGGTGCCAAAAGATGCGGAATTTAGCCAGGCATCGGCAGCTGTTGAAAAATTGCAAATTTTCCTGGTTTCCATGGAGTAAGAGCCGTTGTTGGGCACGTGAATATGACATCAATGATCATTCAGTTGTGACTACAGCCAAAAGTATTGGTCGGAGAGCAACGCGGTTTGCACCATTCGATTTGTCGTCACAAAATACGTCGGATTAGCCTCTTACCAGCAGCACTGGAACAATTTTTCGAATTTTGTATTTTTGCCTGGTCTTTTTGTTAATTGAAATCGGCTACACTGTACTCTGTACAATCGCGACTGGTCATTACTATATTCAACTTTTGACTATAAGTTATGTGCCCTTCGGTAGCCCAGAAGACATGAAATCTTTGGGCCAAGCCCATTTAACTCACCCAGCAATTGCCTTACTTCTAAGTCGAAGACAATCTCAATGTCTTTATCTACGTGTAGAAAAACCACACCATTTGTACATAAAAAACACAAGGTACTTCATACAGTGTGCTGTAAGTAGTACAACTGAACACTGACCCACATTTATCAGATGCCAAAAGATGCGGAATTGGGCCAGGCATCGGCAGCTATTGAAAAATTGCAAATTTCCCTGGTTTCCATGGAGTAAGAGCCGTTGCTGGGCACGTGATTATGACATCAATGATCATTCAATTGTCGCTACAGCCAAAAGTATTGGTCGGAGAGCAACGCGGTTTGCACCATTCGATTTCTCGTCACAAAATACGTCGGATTAGCCTCTTACCAGCAGCACTGGAACAGTTTTTCCACTTTTGCATTTTTACCTGGTCTTTTTGTTAATTGAAATCGGCTACACTGTACTCTGTACAGTCGCGACTGGTCATTACTATATTCAACTTTTGACTATAAGTTATGTGCCCTTCGGTAGCCCAGAAGACGTCAAGTCTTTGGGCTAAGCCCATTTAACTCACCCACCAATTGTCTTACTTCTAAGTCTAAGACAATCTCAATGTCTTTATCTACGTGTAGAAAAACCAGACCATTTGTACATAAAAAACACAAGGTACTTGATACAGTCTGCTGTAAAAAGTACACCTGACAACAGACCCACATGAATAAGGTGCCAAAAGATGCGGAATTTAGCCAGGCATCGGCAGCTGTTGAAAAATTGCAAATTTTCCTGGTTTCCATGGAGTAAGAGCCGTTGTTGGGCACGTGAATATGACATCAATGATCATTCAATTGTGAGTTCAGCCAAAAGTATTGGTCGGAGAGCAACGCGGTTTGCACCATTCGATTTGTCGTCACAAAATACGTCGGATTAGCCTCTTACCAGCAGCACTGGAACAATTTTTCGAATTTTGTATTTTTGCCTGGTCTTTTTGTTAATTGAAATCGGCTACACTGTACTCTGTACAATCGCGACTGGTCATTACTATATTCAACTTTTGACTATAAGTTATGTGCCCTTCGGTAGCCCAGAAGACATGAAATCTTTGGGCCAAGCCCATTTAACTCACCCAGCAATTGCCTTACTTCTAAGTCGAAGACAATCTCAATGTCTTTATCTACGTGTAGAAAAACCACACCATTTGTACATAAAAAACACAAGGTACTTGATACAGTGTGCTGTAAGTAGTACAACTGAACACTGACCCACATTTATCAGATGCCAAAAGATGCGGAATTGGGCCAGGCATCGGCAGCTATTGAAAAATTGCAAATTTCCCTGGTTTCCATGGAGTAAGAGGCGTTGCTGGGCACGTGATTATGACATCAATGATCATTCAATTGTCGCTACAGCCAAAAGTATTGGTCGGAGAGCAACGCGGTTTGCACCAT
The DNA here is from genome assembly GCF_032854445.1 of Liolophura sinensis. NCBI lineage: Eukaryota > Metazoa > Mollusca > Polyplacophora > Chitonida > Chitonidae > Liolophura > Liolophura sinensis. Next base: position 5,588 of record NW_027018213.1, on the reverse strand, counting down.
TCGATTTCTCGTCACAAAATACGTCGGATTAGCCTCTTACCAGCAGCACTGGAACAGTTTTTCCACTTTTGCATTTTTACCTGGTCTTTTTGTTAATTGAAATCGGCTACACTGTACTCTGTACAATCGCGACTGGTCATTACTATATTCAACTTTTGACTATAAGTTATGTGCCCTTCGGTAGCCAGAAGACGTCAAGTCTTTGGGCTAAGCCCATTTAACTCACCCAGCAATTGTCTTACTTCTAAGTCTAAGACAATCTCAATGTCTTTATCTACGTGTAGAAAAACCAGACCATTTGTACATAAAAAACACTAGGTACTTGATACAGTCTGCTGTAAAAAGTACAACAGACAACAGACCCACATAAATAAGGTGCCAAAAGATGCGGAATTTAACCAGGGATCTGCCGTTGTTGAAAAATTGCAAAGTTTCCTGGTTTCCATGGAGTAAGAGCCGTTGCTGGGCACGTGATTATGACATAAATGATCATTCAATTGTCGCTACAGCCAAAAGTATTGGTCGGAGAGCAACGCGGATTGCACCATTCGATTTCTCGTCACAAAATACGTCGGATTAGCTTCTTGTCAGCAGCACTGGAACAATTTTTCCAATTTTGCATTTTTGCCTGGTCTTTTTGTTTATTGAAATCGGCTACACTGTACTATGTACCATCGCGACTGGTCATTACTATATTCAACTTTTGACTATATGTTATGTGCCCTTCGGTAACCCAGAAGACGTCAAATCTTTGGGCCAAGCCCATTTAACTCACCCAGCAATTGCCTTACTTCTAAGTCAAAGACAATCTCAATGTCTTTATCTACGTGTAGAAAAACCACACCATTTGTACATGAAAAACACAAGGTACTTGATACAGTCTGCTGTAAAAAGTACAACTGAACACTGACCCACTTCAGTAAGGTGCCAAAAGATGCGGAATTGAGCCAGGAATCGGCAGGCTGTTGAAAAAATTGCAAATTTCCCTGGTTTCCATGGAGTAAGAGACGTTGCTACGCACGTGATTATGACATCAAAGATCATTCAATTGTCGCTACAGCCAAAAGTATTGGTCGGAGAGCAACGCGGATTGCACCATTCAAATTCTCGTCACAAAATACGTCGGATTAGCCTCTTACTAGTTGCACTGGAACAGTTTTTCCACTTTTGCATTTTTGCCTGGTGTTTTGTTAATTGAAGCCGGCTACACTGTACTCTGTACAATCGCGACTGGTCATTACTATATTCAACTTTTGACTATAAGTTATGTGCCCTTCGGTAGCCCAGAAGACGTCAAGTCTTTGGGCTAAGCCCATTTAACTCACCCAGCAATTGTCTTACTCCTAAGTCTAAGACAATCTCAATGTCTTTATCTACGTGTAGAAAAACCAGACCATTTGTACATAAAAAACACAAGGTACTTGATACAGTCTGCTGTAAAAAGTACAACAGACAACAGACCCACATAAATAAGGTGCCAAAAGATGCGGAATTTAACCAGGGATCTGCCGTTGTTGAAAAATTGCAAAGTTTCCTGGTTTCCATGGAGTAAGAGCCGTTGCTGGGCACGTGAATATGACATCAATGATCATTCAATTGTCGCTACAGCCAAAAGTATTGGTCGGAGAGCAACGCGGATTGCACCATTCGATTTCTCGTCACAAAATACGTCGGATTAGCCTCTTACTAGTAGCACTGAAACAGTTTTTCCACTTTTGCATTTTTGCCTGGTGTTTTTGTTAATTAAAACCGGCTACACTGTACTCTGTACAATCGCGACTGGTCATTACTGTATTCAACTATTGACTATAAGTTATGTGCCCTTCGGTAGCCCAGAAGACGACAAATCTTTGGGCCAAGCCCATTTAACTCACCCAGCAATTGTCTTATTTCTAAGTCAAGACAATCTCAATGTCTTTATCTACGTGTAGAAAAACCACACCATTTGTACGTGAAAAACACAAGGTACTTGATACAGTCTGCTGTAAAAAGTACAACAGACAACAGACACACATAAATAAGGTGCCAAAAGATGCGGAATTTAGCCAGGCATCGGCGGCTGTTGAAAAATTGCAAATTTTCCTGGTTCCCATGGAGTAAGAGCCGTTGCTGGACACGTGATTATGACATCAATGATCATTCAATTGTCACTACAGCCAAAAGTATTGGTCGGAGAGCAACGCGGTTTGCACCATTCGATTTGTCGTCACAAAATACGTCGGATTAGCTTCTTGTCAGCAGCACTGGAACAATTTTTCCAATTTTGCATTTTTGCCTGGTCTTTTTGTTTATTGAAATCGGCTACACTGTACTATGTACCATCGCGACTGGTCATTACTATATTCAACTTTTGACTATATGTTATGTGCCCTTCGGTACCCAGAAGACGTCAAATCTTTGGGCCAAGCCCATTTAACTCACCCAGCAATTGCCTTACTTCTAAGTCAAAGACAATCTCAATGTCTTTATCTACGTGTAGAAAAACCACACCATTTGTACATGAAAAACACAAGGTACTTGATACAGTCTGCTGTAAAAAGTACAACTGAACACTGACCCACTTCAGTAAGGTGCCAAAAGATGCGGAATTGAGCCAGGCATTGGCAGCTGTTGAAAAATTGCAAATTTCCCTGGTTTCCATGGAGTAAGAGACGTTGCTACGCACGTGATTATGACATCAAAGATCATTCAATTGTCGCTACAGCCAAAAGTATTGGTCGGAGAGCAACGCGGATTGCACCATTCAAATTCTCGTCACAAAATACGTCGGATTAGCCTCTTATTAGTTGCACTGGAACAGTTTTTTCCACTTTTGCATTTTTGCCTGGTGTTTTTGTTAATTGAAGCCGGCTACACTGTACTCTGTACAATCGCGACTGGTCATTACTATATTCAACTTTTGACTATAAGTTATGTGCCCTTCGGTAGCCCAGAAGACGACAAATCTTTGGGCCAAGCCCATTTAACTCACCCAGCAATTGTCTTATTTCTAAGGTCCAAGACAATCTCAATGTCTTTATCTACGTGTAGAAAAACCACACCATTTGTACATATAAAACACAAGGTACTTGATACAGTCTGCTGTAAAAAGTACAACTAAACACTGACCCACATTTATAAGGTGCCAAAAGATGCGGAATTGGGCAAGGCATCGGCAGTTGTTAAAAAATTGCAAATTTTCCTGGTTTCCATGGAGTAAGAGCCGTTGCAACGCACGTGATTATGACATAAATGATCATTGAATTGTCGCTACAGCCAAAAGTATTGGTCGGAGAGCAACGCGGATTGCACCATTCGATTTCTCGTCACAAAATACGTCGGATTAGCCCCTTACCAGTAGCACTGGAACAGTTTTTCCTCTTTTGCATTTTTGCCTGGTGTTTTTGTTAATTGAAACCGGCTACACTGTACTCTGTACAATCGCGACTGGTCATTACTATATTCAACTTTTGACTATAAGTTATGTGCCCTTCGGTAGCCCAGAAGACCTGAAATCTTTGGGCCAAGCCCATTTAACTTACCCAACAATTGTCTTATTTATAAGTCCAAGACAATCTCAATGTCTTTATCTACGTGTAGAAAAAACCACACCATTTGTACGTGAAAAACACAAGGTACTTGATACAGTCTGCTGTAAAAAGTACAACTGAACACTGACCCACTTCAGTAAGGTGCCAAAAGATGCGGAATTGAGCCAGGCATCGGCAGCTGTTGAAAAATTGCAAATTTCCTTGGTTTCCATGGAGTAAGAGACGTTGCTGGGCACGTGATTATGACATCAATGATCATTCAATTGTCACTACAGCCAAAAGTATTGGTCGGAGAGCAACGCGGTTTGCACCATTCGATTTCTCGTCACAAAATACGTCGTATTAGCCTCTTACCAGCAGCACTGGAACAGTTTTTCCACTTTTGCATTTTTACCTGGTCTTTATTTTAATTGAAATCGGCTACACTGTACTCTGTACAATCGCGACTGGTCATTACTATGTTCAACTTTTGACTATAAGTTATGTGCCCTTCGGTAGCCCAGAAGACGTCAAATCTTTGGGCTAAGCCCATTTAACTCACCCAGCAATTGTCTTACTTCTAAGTGCAAGACAATCTCAATGTCTTTATCTACGTGTAGAAAAACCAGACAATTTGTACATAAAAATCACAAGGTACTTGATACAGTCTGCTGTAAAAAGTACAACTGACAACAGACCCACATGAATAAGGTGCCAAAAGATGCGGAATTGGGCCAGGCATCGGCAGCTGTTAAAAAATTGCAAATATCCCTGGTTTCCATGGAGTAAGAGCCGTTGCTACGCACGTGATTTTGACATCAATGATCATTCAATTGTCGCTACAGCCAAAAGTATTGGACGGAGAGCAACGCGGATTGCACCATTCGATTTGTCGTCACAAAATACGTCGGATTAGCCTCTTACTAGTAGCACTGGAACAGTTTTTCCTCTTTTGCATTTTTGCCTGGTCTTTTTGTTAATTGAAATCGGCTACACTGTACTCTGTACAACCGCGACTGGTCATTACTATATTCAACTTTTGACTATAAGTTATGTGCCCTTCGGTAGCCCCAGAAGACCTGAAATCTTTGGGCCAAGCCCATTTAACTCACCCAGCAATTGTGTTACTTCTAAGTGCAAGACAATCTCAATGTCTTTATTTACGTGTAGAAAAACCACACCTTTTGTACATAAAAATCACAAGGTACCTGATACAGTCTGCTGTAAAAAAGTACACCTGACAACAGACCCACATGAATAAGGTGCCAAAAGATGCGGAATTTAGCCAGGCATCGGCAGCTGTTGAAAAATTGCAAATTTTCCTGGTTTCCATGGAGTAAGAGCCGTTGTTGGGCACGTGAATATGACATCAATGATCATTCAATTGTGACTACAGCCAAAAGTATTGGTCGGAGAGCAACGCGGTTTGCACCATTCGATTTGTCGTCACAAAATACGTCGGATTAGCCTCTTACCAGCAGCACTGGAACAATTTTTCGAATTTTGTATTTTTGCCTGGTCTTTTTGTTAATTGAAATCGGCTACACTGTAGTATGTACCATCGCGACTGGTCATTACTATATTCAACTTTTGGCTATATGTTATGTGCCCTTCGGTAGCCCAGAAGACGTCAAATCTTTGGGCTAAGCCCATTTAACTCACCCAGCAATTGCCTTACTTCTAAGTCGAAGACAGTCTCAATGTCTTTATCTACGTGTAGAAAAAACCACACCATTTGTAAGTGAAAAACACAAGGTACTTGATACACTGTGCTGTAAGTAGTACAACTGAACACTGACCCACATTTATCAGATGCCAAAAGATGCGGAATTGGGCCAGGCATCGGCAGCTATTGAAAAATTGCAAATTTCTCTGGTTTCCATGGAGTAAGAGCCGTTGCTGGGCACGTGATTATGACATCAATGATCATTCAATTGTCGCTACAGCCAAAAGTAATGGTCGGAGAGCAACGCGGTTTGCACCATTCGATTTCTCGTCACAAAATACGTCGGATTAGCTTCTTGTCAGCAGCACTTGATCATTTTTTCCACTTTTGCATTTTTGCCTGGTCTTTTTGTT
>NW_027018212.1:0-56511 GCF_032854445.1 Liolophura sinensis | reverse complement strand
CAGTCTGCTGTAAAAAGTACAACTGAACACTGACCCACATTTATAAGGTGCCAAAAGATGCGGAATTGGGCCAGGCATCGGCAGCTGTTAAAAAATTGCAAATATCCCTGGTTTCCATGGAGTAAGAGCCGTTGCTGGGCACGTGATTATGACATCAATGATCATTCAATTGTCACTACAGCCAAAAGTATTGGTCGGAGAGCAACGCGGTTTGCACCATTCGATTTCCTCGTCACAAAATACGTCGGATTAGCCTCTTACCAGCAGCACTGGAACAGTTTTCGCACTTTTGCATTTTTGCTGGTCTTTTTGTTAATTGAAATCGGCTACACTGTACTCTGTACAATCGCGACTGGTCATTACTATATTCAACTTTTGACTATAAGTTATGTGCCCTTCGGTAGCCCAGAAGACGTCAAATCTTTGGGCCAAGCCCATTTAACTCACCCAGCAATTGTCTTACTTCTCAGTCCAAGACAATCTCAATGTCTTTATCTACGTGTAGAAAAACCACACCATTTGTACATGAAAAACACAAGGTACTTGATACAGTCTGCTGTAAAAAGTACAACTGAACACTGACCCACATTTAAAAGGTGCCAAAAGATGCGGAATTGAGCCAGGCATCGGCAGCTGTTAAAAATTGCAAATATCCCTGGTTTCCATGGAGTAAGAGCCGTTGCTGTGCACGTGATTATGACATCAATGATCATTCAATTGTCACTACAGCCAAAAGTATTGGTCGGAGAGCAACGCGGTTTGCACCATTCGATTTCTCGTCACAAAATACGTCGGATTAGCCTCTTACCAGCAGGACTTGAACAGTTTTTCCAATTTTGGCATTTTTGCCTGGTCTTTTTGTTAATTGAAATCGGCTACACTGTACTCTGTACAATCGCGACTGGTCATTACTATATTCAACTTTTGACTATAAGTTATGTGCCCTTCGGTAGCCCAGAAGACCTGAAATCTTTGGGCTAAGCCCATTTAACTCACCCAGCAATTGTCTTACTTCTAAGTGCAAGACAATCTCAATGTCTTTATCTACGTGTAGAAAAACCACACCATTTGTACATAAAAAACACAAGGTACTTGATACAGTCTGCTGTAAAAAGTACAACTAAACACTGACCCACATTTATAAGGTGCCAAAAGATGCGGAATTGGGCCAGGCATCGGCAGCTGTTGAAAAAATTGCAAATATCCCTGGTTTCCATGGAGTAAGAGCCGTTGCTGGGCACGTGATTATAACATATATGATCATTCAATTGTCACTACAGCCAAAAGTATTGGTCGGAGAGCAACGCAGTTTGCACCATTCAATTTCTCGTCACAAAATTACGTCGGATTAGCCTCTTACCAGCAGCACTGGAACAGATTTTCCACTTTTGCATTTTTATCTGGTCTTTTTGTTAATTGAAATCGGCTACACTGTACTCTGTACAATCGCGACTGGTCATTACTATATTCAACTTTTGACTATAAGTTATGTGCCCTTCGGTAGCCCAGAAGACCTGAAATCTTTGGGCCAAGCCCATTTAACTCACCCAGCAATTATCTTACTTCTCAGTCCAAGACAATCTCAATGTCTTTATCTACGTGTAGAAAAACCACACCATTTGTACATGAAAAACACAAGGTACTTGATACAGTCTGCTGTAAAAAGTACAACTGAACACTGACCCACATATATAAGGTGCCAAAAGATGCGGAATTGGGCCAGGCATCGGCAGCTGTTAAAAAATTGCAAATATCCCTGGTTTCCATGGAGTAAGAGCCGTTGCTGTGCACGTGATTATGACATCAATGATCATTCAATTGTCACTACAGCCAAAAGTATTGGTCGGAGAGCAACGCGGTTTGCACCATTCGATTTCTCGTCACAAAATACGTCGGATTAGCCTCTTACCAGCAGGACTTGAACAGTTTTTCCAATTTTGCATTTTTACGTGGTATTTTTGTTAATTGAAATCGGCTACACTGTACTCTGTACAATCGCGACTGGTCATTACTATATTCAACTTTTGACTATAAGTTATGTGCCCTTCGGTAGCCCAGAAGACCTGAAATCTTTGGGCCAAGCCCATTTAACTCACCCAGCAATTGTCTTACTTCTAAGTGCATGACAATCTCAATGTCTTTATCTACGTGTAGAAAAACCACACCATTTGTACATAAAAAACACAAGGTACTTGATACAGTCTGCTGTAAAAAGTACAACTAAACACTGACCCACATTTATAAGGAGCCAAAAGATGCGGAATTGGGCCAGGCATCGGCAGCTGTTAAAAAATTGCAAATATCCCTGGTTTCCATGGAGTAAGTGCCGTTGCTGGGCACGTGATTATGACATCAATGATCATTCAATTGTCGCTACAGGCAAAAGTATTAGTCGGAGAGCAACGCGGTTTGCACCATTCGATTTCTCGTCACAAAATACGTCGGATTAGCCTCTTACCAGCAGCACTGGAACAGTTTTTCCACTTTTGCATTTTTGCCTGGTCTTTTTGTTAATTGAAATCGGCTACACTGTACTCTGTACAATCGCGACTGGTCATTACTATATTCAACTTTTGACTATAAGTTATGTGCCCTTCGGTAGCACAGAAGATGTCAAATCTTTGGGCTAAGCCCATTTAACTCACCCAGCAAATGTCTTACTTCTAAGTGCAAGACAATCTCAATGTCTTTATCTACGTGTAGAAAAACCACACCATTTGTACGTGAAAAACACAAGGTACTTGATACAGTCTGCTGTAAAAAGTACAACTGAACATTGACCCACTTCAGTAAGGTGCCAAAAGATGCGGAATTGAGCCAGGCATCGGCAGCTGTTAAAAAATTGTAAAGTTCCCTGGTTTCCATGGAGTAAGAGCCGTTGCTGGGCACGTGATTATGACATAAATGATCATTCAATTGTCACTACAGCCAAAAGTATTGGTCGGAGAGCAACGCGGTTTGCACCATTCGATTTCTCGTCACAAAATACGTCGGATTAGCCTCTTATCAGCAGCACTGGAACAGTTTTTCCACTTTTGCATTTTTACCTGGTTTTTTTGTTAATTGAAATCGGCTACACTGTACTCTGTACAATCGCGAGTGGTCATTACTATATTCAACTTTTGACTATAAGTTATGTGCCCTTCGATAGCCCAGAAGACGTCAAATCTTTGGGCTAAGCCCATTTAACTCACCCAGCAATTGCCTTACTTCTAAGTGCAAGACAATCTCAATGTCTTTATCTACGTGTAGAAAAACCACACCATTTGTACGTGTTAAACACAAGGTACTTGATACAGTCTGCTGTAAAAAATTCAACTGAACACTGACCCACTTCAGTAAGGTGCCAGAAGATGCGGAATTGAGCCAGGCATCGGCAGCTGTTGAAAAATTGCAAATTTCCCTGGTTTCCATGGAGTAAGAGCCGTTGCTGGGCACGTGATTATGACATAAATGATCATTGAATTGTCGCTACAGCCAAAAGTATTGGTCGGAGAGCAACGGGGTTTGCACCATTCGATTTCTCGTCACAAAATACGTCGGATTAGCCTCTTACCAGCAGCACTGGAACAGTTTTTCCACTTTTGCATTTTTGCCTGGTCTTTTTGTTAATTGAAATCGGCTACACTGTACTCTGTACAATCGCGACTGGTCATTACTATATTCAACTTTTGACTATAAGTTATGTGCCCTTCGGTAGCCCAGAAGACCTGAAATCTTTGGGCTAAGCCCATTTAACTCACCCAGCAATTGTCTTACTTCTAAGTGCAAGACAATCTCAATGTCTTTATCTACGTGTAGAAAAACCACACCATTTGTACATAAAAAACACAAGGTACTTGATACAGTCTGCTGTAAAAAGTACAACTAAACACTGACCCACATTTATAAGGTGCCAAAAGATGCGGAACTGGGCCAGGCATCGGCAGCTGTTAAAAAATTGCCAATTTCCCTGGTTTCCATGGAGTAAGAGCCGTTGCTGTGCACGGGATTACGACATAAATGATCATTCAATTGTCACTACAGCCAAAAGTATTGGTCGGAGAGCAACGCGGATTGCACCATTCGATTTCTCGTTACAAAATACGTCGGATTAGATTCTTTCCAGCAGCACTGGAACAGTTTTCGCACTTTTGCATTTTTGCCTGGTCTTTTTGTTAATTGAAATCGGCTACACTGTACTCTGTACAATCGCGACTGGTCATTACTATATTCAACTTTTGACTATAAGTTATGTGCCCTTCGGTAGCCCAGAAGACGTCAAATCTTTGGGCTAAGCCCATTTAACTCACCCAGCAATTGTCTTAATTCTAAGTGCAAGACAATCTCAATGTCTTTATCTACGTGTAGAAAAACCACACCATTTGTACATAAAAAACACAAGGTACTTGATACAGTCTGCTGTAAAAAGTACAACTAAACACTGACCCACATTTATAAGGTGCCAAAAGATGCGGAATTGGGCCAGGCATCGGCAGCTGTTAAAAAATTGCAAATATCCCTGGTTTCCATGGAGTAAGAGCCGTTGCTGGGCACGTGATTATGACATCAATATTCATTGATTTGTCGCTACAGCCAAAAGTATTGGTCGGAGAGCAACGCGGTTTGCACCATTCAATTTCTCGTCACAAAATACGTCGGATTAGCCTCTTATCAGCAGCACAGGAACAGTTTTTCCAGTTTTGCATATTTGCCTGGTCTTTTTGTTAATTGAAATCGGCTACACTGTACTCTGTACAATCGCGTGTGGTCATTACTATATTTAACTTTTGACTATAAGTTATGTGCCCTTCGGTAGCCCAGAAGACGTCAAATCATTGGGCTAAGCCCATTTAACTCACCCAGCAATTGTCTTACTTCTAAGTCCAAGACAATCTCAATGTCTTTATCTACGTGTAGAAAAACCACACCATTTGTACGTGAAAAACACAAGGTACTTGATACAGTCTGCTGTAAACAGTACAACTAAACACTGACCCACATTTATAAGGTGCCAAAAGGTGCGGAATTGGGCCAGGCATCGGCAGCTGTTAAAAAATTGCAAATATCCCTGGTTTCCATGGAGTAAGAGCCGTTGCTGGGCACGTGATTATGACATGATTATTCATTGATTTGTCGCTACAGCCAAAAGTATTGGTCAGAGAGCAACGCGGTTTGCACCATTCGATTTCTCGTCACAAAATACGTCGGATTAGCCTCTTATCAGCAGCACTGGAACAGTTTTTCCACTTTTGCATTTTTGCCTGGTCTTTTTGTTAATTGAAATCGGCTACACTGTACTCTGTACAATCGCGACTGGTCATTACTATATTCAACTTTTGACTATAAGTTATGTGCCCTTCGGTAGCCCAGAAGACGTCAAATCTTTGGGCTAAGCCCATTTAACTCACCCAGCAATTGTCTTAATTCTAAGTGCAAGACAATCTCAATGTCTTTATCTACGTGTAGAAAAACCAGACCATTTGTACGTGAAAAACACAAGGTACTTGATACAGTCTGCTGTAAAAAGTACAACTGAACATTGACCCACTTCAGTAAGGTGCCAAAAGATGCGGAATTGAGCCAGGCATCGGCAGCTGTTAAAAAATTGTAAAGTTCCCTGGTTTCCATGGAGTAAGAGCCGTTGCTGGGCACGTGATTGTGACATAAATGATCATTCAATTGTCACTACAGCCAAAAGTATTGGTCGGAGAGCAACGCGGTTTGCACCATTCGATTTCTCGTCACAAAATACGTCGGATTAGCCTCTTATCAGCAGCACTGGAACAGTTTTTCCACTTTTGCATTTTTACCTGGTTTTTTTGTTAATTGAAATCGGCTACACTGTACTCTGTACAATCGCGACTGGTCATTACTATATTCAACTTTTGACTATAAGTTATGTGCCCTTCGGTAGCCCAGAAGACGTCAAATCTTTGGGCTAAGCCCATTTAACTCACCCAGCAATTGCTCTACTTCTAAGTGCAAGACAATCTCAATGTCTTTATCTACGTGTAGAAAAACCACACCATTTGTACGTGTTAAACACAAGGTACTTGATACAGTCTGCTGTAAAAAATTCAACTGAACACTGACCCACTTCAGTAAGGTGCCAGAAGATGCGGAATTGAGCCAGGCATCGGCAGCTGTTGAAAAATTGCAAATTTTCCTGGTTTCCATGGAGTAAGAGCCGTTGCTGGGCACGTGATTATGACATAAATGATCATTCAATTGTCGCTACAGCCAAAAGTATTGGTCGGAGAGCAACGCGGTTTGCACCATTCGATTTCTCGTCACAAAATACGTCGGATTAGCCTCTTACCAGCAGCACTGGAACAGTTTTTCCACTTTTGCATTTTTGCCTGGTCTTTTTGTTAATTGAAATCGGCTACACTGTACTCTGTACAATCGCGACTGGTCATTACTATATTCAACTTTTGACTATAAGTTATGTGCCCTTCGGTAGCCCAGAAGACCTGAAATCTTTGGGCTAAGCCCATTTAACTCACCCAACAATTGCCTTACTTCTAAATGCAAGACAATCTCAATGTCTTTATCTACGTGTAGAAAAACCACACCATTTGTACATAAAAAACACAAGGTACTTGATACAGTCTGCTGTAAAAAGTACAACTGACCACAGACCCACATGAAAAAGGTGCCAAAAAAAGGGGAATTGAGCCAGGCATCGGCAGCTGTTGAAAAATTGCAAATTTCCCTGGTTTCCATGGAGTAAGAGCCGTTGCTGGGCACGTGATTATGACATAAATGATCATTCAATTGTCGCCACAGCCAAACGTATTGGTCGGAGAGCAACGCGGTTTGCACCATTCGATTTCTCGTCACAAAATACGTCGGATTAGCCTCTTACCAGCAGCACTGGAACAGTTTTTCCACTTTTGCATTTTTGCCTGGTCTTTTTGTTAATTGAAATCGGCTACACTGTACTCTGTACAATCGCGACTGGTCATTACTATATTCAACTTTTGACTATAAGTTATGTGCCCTTCGGTAGCCCAGAAGACGTCAAATCTTTGGGCTAAGCCCATTTAACTCACCCAGCAATTGTCTTACTTCTAAGTGCAAGACAATCTCAATGTCTTTATCTACGTGTAGAAAAGCCACACCATTTGTACGTAAAAAACACAAGGTACTTGATACAGTCTGCTGTAAAAAGTACAACTAAACACTGACCCACTTCAGTAAGGTGCCAAAAGATGCGGAATTGAGCCAGGCATCGGCAGCTGTTAAAAAATTGTAAAGTTCCCTAGTTTCCATGGAGTAAGAGCCGTTGCTGGGCACGTGATTATGACATAAATGATCATTCAATTGTCACTACAGGCAAAAGTATTGGTCGGAGAGCAACGCAGTTTGCACCATTCGATTTCTCGTCACAAAATACGTCGGATTAGCCTCTTACCAGCAGCACTGGAACAGTTTTTCCACTTTTGCATTTTTACCTGGTCTTCTTGTTTATTGAATTCGGCTACACTGTACTCTGTACAATCGCGACTGGTCATTACTATATTCAACTTTTGACTATAAGTTATGTGCCCTTCGGTAGCCCAGAAGACGTCAAATCTTTCGGCTAAGCCCATTTAACTCACCCAGCAATTGTCTTACTTCTAAGTCCAAGACAATCTCAATGTCTTTATCTACGTGTAGAAAAACCACACCATTTGTACGTGAAAAACACAAGGTACTTGATACAGTCTGCTGTAAAAAGTACAACTGACCACAGACCCACATGAATAAGGTGCCAAAAGATGCGGAATTGAGCCAGGTATCGGCAGCTGTTGAAAAATTGCCAATTTCCCTGGTTTCCATGGAGTAAGAGCCGTTGCTGTGCACGTGATTATGACATAAATGATCATTCAATTGTCACTACAGCCAAACCTATTGGTCGGAGAGCAACGCGGTTTGCACCATTCGATTTCTCGTCACAAAATACGTCGGATTAGCCTCTTACCAGCAGCACTGGAACAGTTTTTCCACTTTTGCATTTTTGCCTGGTCTTTTTGTTAATTGAAATCGGCTACACTGTACTCTGTACAATCGCGACTGGTCATTACTATATTCAACTTTTGACTATAAGTTATGTGCCCTTCGGTAGCCCAGAAGATCTGAAATCTTTGGGCTAAGCCCATTTAACTCACCCAGCAATTGCCTTACTTCTAAGTGCAAGACAATCTCAATGTCTTTATCTACGTGTAGAAAAACCACACCATTTGTACGTGATAAACACAAGGTACTTGATACAGTCTGCTGTAAAAAGTACAACTGAACACTGACCCACTTCAGTAAGGTGCCAAAAGATGCGGAATTGAGCCAGGCATTGGCAGCTGTTGAAAAATTGCAAATATCCCTGGTTTCCATGGAGTAAGAGCCGTTGCTGGGCACGTGATTATGACATAAATGATCATTCAATTGTCAATACAGCCAAAAGTATTGGTCGGATAGCAACGCGGATTACACCATTCGATTTCTCGTCACAAAATACGTCGGATTAGTCTCTTACCAGCAGCACTGGAACAGTTTTTGCACTTTTGCATTTTTGCCTGGTCTTTTTGTTAATTGAAATCGGCTACACTGTACTCTGTACAATCGCGACTGGTCATTACTATATTCAACTTTTGACTATAAGTTATGTGCCCTTCGGTAGCCCAGAAGACGTCAAATCTTTGGGCCAAGCCCATTTAACTCACCCAGCAATTGTCTTACTTCTCAGTCCAAGACAATCTCAATGTCTTTATCTACGTGTAGAAAAACCACACCATTTGTACATGAAAAACACAAGGTACTTGATACAGTCTGCTGTAAAAAGTACAACTGAACACTGACCCACATTTAAAAGGTGCCAAAAGATGCGGAATTGAGCCAGGCATCGGCAGCTGTTAAAAATTGCAAATATCCCTGGTTTCCATGGAGTAAGAGCCGTTGCTGTGCACGTGATTATGACATCAATGATCATTCAATTGTCACTACAGCCAAAAGTATTGGTCGGAGAGCAACGCGGTTTGCACCATTCGATTTCTCGTCACAAAATACGTCGGATTAGCCTCTTACCAGCAGGACTTGAACAGTTTTTCCAATTTTGCATTTTTGCCTGGTCTTTTTGTTAATTGAAATCGGCTACACTGTACTCTGTACAATCGCGACTGGTCATTACTATATTCAACTTTTGACTATAAGTTATGTGCCCTTCGGTAGCCCAGAAGACCTGAAATCTTTGGGCTAAGCCCATTTAACTCACCCAGCAATTGTCTTACTTCTAAGTGCAAGACAATCTCAATGTCTTTATCTACGTGTAGAAAAACCACACCATTTGTACATAAAAAACACAAGGTACTTGATACAGTCTGCTGTAAAAAGTACAACTAAACACTGACCCACATTTATAAGGTGCCAAAAGATGCGGAATTGGGCCAGGCATCGGCAGCTGTTGAAAAATTGCAAATATCCCTGGTTTCCATGGAGTAAGAGCCGTTGCTGGGCACGTGATTATAACATATATGATCATTCAATTGTCACTACAGCCAAAAGTATTGGTCGGAGAGCAACGCAGTTTGCACCATTCAATTTCTCGTCACAAAATTACGTCGGATTAGCCTCTTACCAGCAGCACTGGAACAGATTTTCCACTTTTGCATTTTTACCTGGTCTTTTTGTTAATTGAAATCGGCTACACTGTACTCTGTACAATCGCGACTGGTCATTACTATATTCAACTTTTGACTATAAGTTATGTGCCCTTCGGTAGCCCAGAAGACGTCAAATCTTTGGGCCAAGCCCATTTAACTCACCCAGCAATTATCTTACTTCTCAGTCCAAGACAATCTCAATGTCTTTATCTACGTGTAGAAAAACCACACCATTTGTACATGAAAAACACAAGGTACTTGATACAGTCTGCTGTAAAAAGTACAACTGAACACTGACCCACATATATAAGGTGCCAAAAGATGCGGAATTGGGCCAGGCATCGGCAGCTGTTAAAAAATTGCAAATATCCCTGGTTTCCATGGAGTAAGAGCCGTTGCTGTGCACGTGATTATGACATCAATGATCATTCAATTGTCACTACAGCCAAAAGTATTGGTCGGATAGCAACGCGGATTACACCATTCGATTTCTCGTCACAAAATACGTCGGATTAGTCTCTTACCAGCAGCACTGGAACAGTTTTTGCACTTTTGCATTTTTGCCTGGTCTTTTTGTTAATTGAAATCGGCTACACTGTACTCTGTACAATCGCGACTGGTCATTACTATATTCAACTTTTGACTATAAGTTATGTGCCCTTCGGTAGCCCAGAAGACCTGAAATCTTTGGGCTAAGCCCATTTAACTCACCCAGCAATTGTCTTACTTCTAAGTGCAAGACAATCTCAATGTCTTTATCTACGTGTAGAAAAACCACACCATTTGTACGTGAAAAACACAAGGTACTTGATACAGTCTGCTGTAAAAAGTACAACTGACCACAGACCCACATGAATAAGGTGCCAAAAGATGCGGAATTGAGCCAGGTATCGGCAGCTGTTGAAAAATTGCAAATTTCCCTGTTTCCATGGAGTAAGAGCCGTTGCTGGGCACGTGATTATGACATAAATGATCATTCAATTGTCACTACAGCCAAACGTATTGGTCGGAGAGCAACGCGGTTTGCACCATTCGATTTCTCGTCACAAAATACGTCGGATTAGCCTCTTACCAGCAGCACTGGAACAGGTTTTCCACTTTTGCATTTTTGCCTGGTCTTTTTGTTAATTGAAATCGGCTACACTGTACTCTGTACAATCGCGACTGGTCATTACTATATTCAACTTTTGACTATAAGTTATGTGCCCTTCGGTAGCCCAGAAGACCTGAAATCTTTGGGCTAAGCCTATTTAACTCACCCAGCAATTGTCTTACTTCTAAGTGCAAGACAATCTCAATGTCTTTATCTACGTGTAGAAAAACCACACCATTTGTACATAAAAAAAACACAAGGTACTTGATACAGTCTGCTGTAAAAAGTACAACTAAACACTGACCCACATTTATAAGGTGCCAAAAGATGCGGAACTGGGCCAGGCATCGGCAGCTGTTAAAAAATTGCAAATATCCCTGGTTTCCATGGAGTAAGAGCCGTTGCTGGGCACGTGATTATGACATCAATATTCATTGATTTGTCGCTACAGCCAAAAGTATTGGTCGGAGAGCAACGCGGTTTGCACCATTCGATTTCTCGTCACAAAATACGTCGGATTAGCCTGTTACCAGCAGCACTGGAACAGTTTTTCCACTTTTGCATTTTTGCCTGGTCTTTTTGTTAATTGAAATCGGCTACACTGTACTTTGTACAATCGCGACTGGTCATTACTATATTCAACTTTTGACTATAAGTTATGTGCCCTTCGGTAGCCCAGAAGACGTCAAATCTTTGGACTAAGCCCATTTAACTCACCTAGCAATTGTCTTACTTCTAAGTGCAAGACAATCTCAATGTCTTTATCTACGTGTAGAAAAGCCACAACATTTGTACGTGAAAAACACAAGGTACTTGATACAGTCTGCTGTAAAAAGTACAACTAAACACTGACCCACATTTATAAGGTGCCAAAAGATGCGGAACTGGGCCAGGCATCGGCAGCTGTTAAAAATTTGCAAATATCCCTGGTTTCCATGGAGTAAGAGCCGTTGCTGGGCACGTGATTATGACATAAATGATCATTCAATTGTCACTACAGGCAAAAGTATTGTCGGAGAGCAACGCAGTTTGCACCATTCGATTTCTCGTCACAAAATACGTCGGATTAGCCTCTTACCAGCAGCACTGGAACAGTTTTTCCACTTTTGCATTTTTACCTGGTCTTCTTGTTTATTGAATTCGGCTACACTGTACTCTGTACAATCGCGACTGGTCATTACTATATTCAACTTTTGACTATAAGTTATGTGCCCTTCGGTAGCCCAGAAGACGTCAAATCTTTGGGCTAAGCCCATTTAACTCACCCAGCAATTGTCTTACTTCTAAGTCCAAGACAATCTCAATGTCTTTATCTACGTGTAGAAAAAACCACACCATTTGTACGTGAAAAACACAAGGTACTTGATACAGTCTGCTGTAAAAATTACAACTGACCACAGACCCACATGAATAAGTGCCAAAAGATGCGGAATTGAGCCAGGTATCGGCAGCTGTTGAAAAATTGCAAATTTCCCTGGTTTCCATGGAGTAAGAGCCGTTGCTGGGCACGTGATTATGACATAAATGATCATTCAATTGTCACTACAGCCAAAACGTATTGGTCGGAGAGCAACGCGGTTTGCACCATTCGATTTCTCGTCACAAAATACGTCGGATTAGCCTCTTACCAGCAGCACTGGAACAGGTTTTCCACTTTTGCATTTTTGCCTGGTCTTTTTGTTAATTGAAATCGGCTACACTGTACTCTGTACAATCGCGACTGGTCATTACTATATTCAACTTTTGACTATAAGTTATGTGCCCTTCGGTAGCCCAGAAGACCTGAAATCTTTGGGCTAAGCCCATTTAACTCACCCAGCAATTGTCTTACTTCTAAGTGCAAGACAATCTCAATGTCTTTATCTACGTGTAGAAAAACCACACCATTTGTACATAAAAAAACACAAGGTACTTGATACAGTCTGCTGTAAAAAGTACAACTAAACACTGACCCACATTTATAGGTGCCAAAACATGCGGAACTGGGCCAGGCATCGGCAGCTGTTAAAAAATTGCAAATATCCCTGGTTTCCATGGAGTAAGAGCCGTTGCTGGGCACGTGATTATGACATCAATATTCATTGATTTGTCGCTACAGCCAAAAAGTATTGGTCGGAGAGCAACAAGGTTTGCACCATTCGATTTCTCGTCACAAAATACGTCGGATTAGCCTCTTACCAGCAGCACTGGAACAGTTTTTCCACTTTTGCATTTTTACCTGGTCTTCTTGTTTATTGAATTCGGCTACACTGTACTCTGTACAATCGCGACTGGTCATTACTATATTCAACTTTTGACTATAAGTTATGTGCCCTTCGGTAGCCCAGAAGACGTCAAATCTTTCGGGCTAAGCCCATTTAACTCACCCAGCAATTGTCTTACTTCTAAGTCCAAGACAATCTCAATGTCTTTATCTACGTGTAGAAAAACCACACCATTTGTACGTGAAAAACACAAGGTACTTGATACAGTCTGCTGTAAAAAGTACAACTGACCACTGACCCACATTTATAAGGTGCCAAAAGATGCGGAATTGAGCCAGGTATCGGCAGCTGTTGAAAAATTGCAAAAATTTCCTGGTTTCCATGGAGTAAGAGCCGTTGCTGGGCACGTGATTATGACATAAATGATCATTCAATTGTCACTACAGCCAAACGTATTGGTCGGAGAGCAACGCGGTTTGCACCATTCGATTTCTCGTCACAAAATACGTCGATTAGCCTCTTACCAGCAGCACTGGAACAGTTTTTCGCACTTTTGCATTTTTGCCTGGTCTTTTTGTTAATTGAAATCGGCTACACTGTACTCTGTACAATCGCGAGTGGTCATTACTATATTCAACTTTTGACTATAAGTTATGTGCCCTTCGGTAGCCCAGAAGACGTGAAATCTTTGGGCCAAGCCATTTAACTCACCCAGCAATTGTCTTACTTCTAAGTCCAAGAAAATCTCAATGTCTTTATCTACGTGTAGAAAAACCACACCATTTGTACATAAAAAACACAAGGTACTTGATACAGTCTGCTGTAAAAAGTACAACTAAACACTGACCCACATTTATAAGGTGCCAAAAGATGCGGAATTGGGCCAGGCATCGGCAGCTGTTAAAAAATTGTAAAGTTCCCTGGTTTCCATGGAGTAAGAGCCGTTGCTGGGCACGTGATTATGACATCAATCATCATTGAATTGTCGCTACAGCCAAAAGTATTGGTCAGAGAGCAACGCGGTTAACACCATTCGATTTCTCGTCACAAAATACGTCGGATTAGCCTTTTACCAGCAGCACTGGAACAGTTTTTCCACTTTTGCATTTTTACCTGGTCTTTTTGTTCATTCAAATCGGCTACACTGTACTTTGTACAATCGCGACTGGTCATTACTATATTCAACTTTTGACTATAAGTTATGTGCCCTTCGGTAGCCCAAAAGACGTCAAATCTTTGGACTAAGCCCATTTAACTCACCTAGCAATTGTCTTACTTCTAAGTGCAAGACAATCTCAATGTCTTTATCTACGTGTAGAAAAGCCACACCATTTGTACGTGAAAAACACAAGGTACTTGATACAGTCCTGCTGTAAAAAGTACAACTAAACACTGACCCACATTTATAAGGTGCCAAAAGATGCGGAATTGAGCCAGGCATCGGCAGCTGTTAAAAAATTGTAAAGTTCCCTGGTTTCCATGGAGTAAGAGCCGTTGCTGGGCACGTGATTATGACATAAATGATCATTCAATTGTCACTACAGGCAAAAGTATTGGTCGGAGAGCAACGCAGTTTGCACCATTCGATTCTCGTCACAAAATACGTCGGATTAGCCTTTTACCAGCAGCACTGGAACAGTTTTTCCACTTTTGCATTTTTTACCTGGTCTTTTTGTTTATTGAAATCGGCTACACTGTACTCTGTACAATCGCGAGTGGTCATTACTATATTCAACTTTTGACTATAAGTTATGTGCCCTTCGGTAGCCCAGAAGACGTCAAATCTTTGGGCTAAGCCCATTTAACTCACCCAGCAATTGTCCTTACTTCTAAGTCCAAGACAATCTCAATGTCTTTATCTACGTGTAGAAAAAACCACACCATTTGTACGTGAAAAACACAAGGTACTTGATACAGTCTGCTGTAAAAATTACAACTGACCACAGACCCACATGAATAAGGTGCCAAAAGATGCGGAATTGAGCCAGGTATCGGCAGCTGTTGAAAAATTGCAAATTTCCCTGGTTTTCATGGAGTAAAGAGCCGTTGCTGGGCACGTGATTATGACATAAATGATCATTCAATTGTCACTACAGCCAAACCTATTGGTCGGAGAGCAACGCGGTTTGCACCATTCGATTTCTCGTCACAAAATACGTCGGATTAGCCTCTTACCAGCAGCACTGGAACAGTTTTTCCACTTTTGCATTTTTGCCTGGTGTTTTTGTTATTGAAATCGGCTACACTGTACTCTGTACAATCGCGACTGGGTCATTACTATATTCAACTTTTGACTATAAGTTATGTGCCCTTCGGTAGCCCAGAAGATCTGAAATCTTTGGGCTAAGCCCATTTAACTCACCCAGCAATTGCCTTACTTCTAAGTGCAAGACAATCTCAATGTCTTTATCTACGTGTAGAAAAACCAGACCATTTGTACGTGAAAAACACAAGGTACTTGATACATTCTGCTGTAAAAAGTACAACTGAACACTGACCCACTTCAGTAAGGTGCCAAAAGATGCGGAATTGAGCCAGGCATCGGCAGCTGTTGAAAATTTGCAAATTTCCCTGGTTTCCATGGAGTAAGAGCCGTTGCTGGGCACGTGATTATGACATAAATGATCATTCAATTGTCACTACAGCCAAAAGTATTGGTCGGAGAGCAACGCGGTTTGCACCATTCGATTTCCCGTCACAAAATACGTCGGATTAGCCTCTTACCAGCAGCACTGGAACAGTTTTCGCACTTTTGCATTTTTGCCTGGTCTTTTTGTTAATTGAAATCGGCTACACTGTACTCTGTACAATCGCGACTGGTCATTACTATATTCAACTTTTGACTATAAGTTATGTGCCCTTCGGTAGCCCAGAAGACCTGAAATCATTGGGACAAGCCCATTTAACTCACCCAGCAATTGTCTTACTTCTAAGTCCAAGACAATCTCAATGTCTTTATCTACGTGTAGAAAAACCACACCATTTGTACGTGAAAAACACAAGGCACTTGATACAGTCTGCTGTAAAAAGTACAACTAAACACTGACCCACATTTATAAGGTGCCAAAAGATGCGGAATTGGGCCAGGCATCGGCAGCTGTTAAAAAATTGCTAATATCAACTTTTGACTATAAGTTATGTGCCCTTCGGTAGCCCAGAAGACGTGAAATCTTTGGGCCAAGCCCATTTAACTCACCCAGCAATTGTCTTACTTCTAAGTCCAAGAAAATCTCAATGTCTTTATCTACGTGTAGAAAAACCACACCATTTGTACGTGAAAAACACAAGGTACTTGATACAGTCTGCTGTAAAAAGTACAACTGAACACTGACCCACTTCAGTAAGGTGCCAAAAGATGCGGAATTGAGCCAGGCATCGGCAGCTGTTGAAAAATTGCAAATTTCCCTGGATTCCATGGAGTAAGAGCCGTTGCTGTGCACGTGATTATGACATAAATGATCATTCAATTGTCGCTACAGCCAAAAGTATTGGTCGGAGAGCAACGCGGTTTACACCATTCGATTTCTCGTCACAAAATACGTCGGATTTGCATTTTACCAGCAGCACTGGAACAGTTTTTCCACTTTTGCATTTTTACCTGGTCTTTTTGTTAATTGAAATCGGCTACACTGTACTCTGTACAATCGCGACTGGTCATTACTATATTCAACTTTTGACTATAAGTTATGTGCCCTTCGGTAGCCCAGAAGACCTGAAATCTTTGGGCTAAGCCCATTTAACTCACCCAGCAATTGTCTTACTTCTAAGTGCAAGACAATCTCAATGTCTTTATCTACGTGTAGAAAAACCACACCATTTGTACATAAAAAACACAAGGTACTTGATACAGTCTGCTGTAAAAAGTACAACTAAACACTGACCCACATTTATAAGGTGCCAAAAGATGCGGAACTGGGCCAGGCATCGGCAGCTGTTAAAAAATTGCAAATATCCCTGGTTTCCATGGAGTAAGAGCCGTTGCTGGGCACGTGATTATGACATCAATATTCATTGATTTGTCGCTACAGCCAAAAGTATTGGTCGGAGAGCAACGCGGTTTGCACCATTCGATTTCTCGTCACAAAATACGTCGGATTAGCCTCTTATCAGCAGCACTGGAACAGTTTTTCCACTTTTGCATTTTTGCCTGGTCTTTTTGTTAATTGAAATCGGCTACACTGTACTATGTACAATCGCGAGGGGTCATTACTATATTTAACTTTTGACTATAAGTTATGTGCCGTTCGGTAGCCCAGAAGACGTCAAATCTTTGGGCTAAGCCCATTTAACTCACCCAGCAATTGTCTTAATTCTAAGTCCAAGACAATCTCAATGTCTTTATCTACGTGTAGAAAAACCACACCATTTGTACATAAAAAAACACAAGGTACTTGATACAGTCTGCTGTAAAAAGTACAACTAAACACTGACCCACATTTATAAGGTGCCAAAAGATGCGGAACTGGGCCAGGCATCGGCAGCTGTTAAAAAATTGCAAATATCCCTGGTTTCCATGGAGTAAGAGCCGTTGCTGGGCACGTGATTATGACATCAATATTCATTGATTTGTCGCTACAGCCAAAAGTATTGGTCGGAGAGCAACGCGGTTTGCACCATTCGATTTCTCGTCACAAAATACGTCGGATTAGCCTCTTACCAGCAGCACTGGAACAGTTTTTCCACTTTTGCATTTTTGCCTGGTCTTTTTGTTAATTGAAATCGGCTACACTGTACTTTGTACAATCGCGACTGGTCATTACTATATTCAACTTTTGACTATAAGTTATGTGCCCTTCGGTAGCCCAGAAGACGTCAAATCTTTGGACTAAGCCCATTTAACTCACCTAGCAATTGTCTTACTTCTAAGTGCAAGACAATCTCAATGTCTTTATCTACGTGTAGAAAAGCCACAACATTTGTACGTGAAAAACACAAGGTACTTGATACAGTCTGCTGTAAAAAGTACAACTAAACACTGACCCACATTTATAAGGTGCCAAAAGATGCGGAACTGGGCCAGGCATCGGCAGCTGTTAAAAATTTGCAAATATCCCTGGTTTCCATGGAGTAAGAGCCGTTGCTGGGCACGTGATTATGACATAAATGATCATTCAATTGTCACTACAGGCAAAAGTATTGGTCGGAGAGCAACGCAGTTTGCACCATTCGATTTCTCGTCACAAAATACGTCGGATTAGCCTCTTACCAGCAGCACTGGAACAGTTTTTCCACTTTTGCATTTTTACCTGGTCTTCTTGTTTATTGAATTCGGCTACACTGTACTCTGTACAATCGCGACTGGTCATTACTATATTCAACTTTTGACTATAAGTTATGTGCCCTTCGGTAGCCCAGAAGACGTCAAATCTTTGGGCTAAGCCCATTTAACTCACCCAGCAATTGTCTTACTTCTAAGTCCAAGACAATCTCAATGTCTTTATCTACGTGTAGAAAAACCACACCATTTGTACGTGAAAAACACAAGGTACTTGATACAGTCTGCTGTAAAAATTACAACTGACCACAGACCCACATGAATAAGGTGCCAAAAGATGCGGAATTGAGCCAGGTATCGGCAGCTGTTGAAAAATTCCAAATTTCCCTGGTTTCCATGGAGTAAGAGCCGTTGCTGGGCACGTGATTATGACATAAATGATCATTCAATTGTCACTACAGCCAAACGTATTGGTCGGAGAGCAACGCGGTTTGCACCATTCGATTTCTCGTCACAAAATACGTCGGATTAGCCTCTTACCAGCAGCACTGGAACAGGTTTTCCACTTTTGCATTTTTGCCTGGTCTTTTTGTTAATTGAAATCGGCTACACTGTACTCTGTACAATCGCGACTGGTCATTACTATATTCAACTTTTGACTATAAGTTATGTGCCCTTCGGTAGCCCAGAAGACCTGAAATCTTTGGGCTAAGCCCATTTAACTCACCCAGCAATTGTCTTACTTCTAAGTGCAAGACAATCTCAATGTCTTTATCTACGTGTAGAAAAACCACACCATTTGTACATAAAAAAACACAAGGTACTTGATACAGTCTGCTGTAAAAAGTACAACTAAACACTGACCCACATTTATAAGGTGCCAAAAGATGCGCAACTGGGCCAGGCATCGGCAGCTGTTAAAAAATTGCAAATATCCCTGGTTTCCATGGAGTAAGAGCCGTTGCTGGGCACGTGATTATGACATCAATATTCATTGATTTGTCGCTACAGCCAAAAGTATTGGTCGGAGAGCAACAAGGTTTGCACCATTCGATTTCTCGTCACAAAATACGTCGGATTAGCCTCTTACCAGCAGCACTGGAACAGTTTTTCCACTTTTGCATTTTTACCTGGTCTTCTTGTTTATTGAATTCGGCTACACTGTACTCTGTACAATCGCGACTGGTCATTACTATATTCAACTTTTGACTATAAGTTATGTGCCCTTCGGTAGCCCAGAAGACGTCAAATCTTTCGGCTAAGCCCATTTAACTCACCCAGCAATTGTCTTACTTCTAAGTCCAAGACAATCTCAATGTCTTTATCTACGTGTAGAAAAACCACACCATTTGTACGTGAAAAACACAAGGTACTTGATACAGTCTGCTGTAAAAAGTACAACTGACCACTGACCCACATTTATAAGGTGCCAAAAGATGCGGAATTGAGCCAGGTATCGGCAGCTGTTGAAAAATTGCAAATTTCCCTGGTTTCCATGGAGTAAGAGCCGTTGCTGGGCACGGGATTATAACATAAATGATCATTCAATTGTCACTACAGCCAAACGTATTGGTCGGAGAGCAACGCGGTTTGCACCATTCGATTTCTCGTCACAAAATACGTCGGATTAGCCTCTTACCAGCAGCACTGGAACAGGTTTTCCACTTTTGCATTTTTGCCTGGTCTTTTTGTTAATTGAAATCGGCTACACTGTACTCTGTACAATCGCGACTGGTCATTACTATATTCAACTTTTGACTATAAGTTATGTGCCCTTCGGTAGCCCAGAAGACCTGAAATCTTTGGGCTAAGCCCATTTAACTCACCCAGCAATTGTCTTACTTCTAAGTGCAAGACAATCTCAATGTCTTTATCTACGTGTAGAAAAACCACACCATTTGTACATAAAAAAAACACAAGGTACTTGATACAGTCTGCTGTAAAAAGTACAACTAAACACTGACCCACATTTATAAGGTGCCAAAAGATGCGGAACTGGGCCAGGCATCGGCAGCTGTTAAAAAATTGCAAATATCCCTGGTTTCCATGGAGTAAGAGCCGTTGCTGGGCACGTGATTATGACATAAATGATCATTCAATTGTCGCTACAGCCAAACGTATTGGTCGGAGAGCAACGCGGTTTGCACCATTCAATTTCTCGTCACAAAATACGTCGGATTAGCCTCTTACCAGCAGCACTGGAACAGTTTTTGCACTTTTGCATTTTTGCCTGGTCTTTTTGTTAATTGAAATCGGCTACACTGTACTCTGTACAATCGCGAGTGGTCATTACTATATTCAACTTTTGACTATAAGTTATGTGCCCTTCGGTAGCCCAGAAGACGTCAAATCTTTGGGCCAAGCCCATTTAACTCACCCAGCAATTGTCTTACTTCTAAGTCCAAGAAAATCTCAATGTCTTTATCTACGTGTAGAAAAACCACACCATTTGTACATAAAAAACACAAGGTACTTGATACAGTCTGCTGTAAAAAGTACAACTAAACACTGACCCACACTAATAAGGTGCCAAAAGATGCGGAATTGGGCCAGGCATCGGCAGCTGTTAAAAAATTGTAAAGTTCCCTGGTTTCCATGGAGTAAGAGCCGTTGCTGGGCACGTGATTATGACATCAATCATCATTGAATTGTCGCTACAGCCAAAAGTATTAGTCAGAGAGCAACGCGGTTAACACCATTCGATTTCTCGTCACAAAATACGTCGGATTAGCCTTTTACCAGCAGCACTGGAACAGTTTTTCCACTTTTGCATTTTTACCTGGTCTTTTTGTTCATTCAAATCGGCTACACTGTACTTTGTACAATCGCGACTGGTCATTACTATATTCAACTTTTGACTATAAGTTATGTGCCCTTCGGTAGCCCAGAAGACGTCAAATCTTTGGACTAAGCCCATTTAACTCACCTAGCAATTGTCTTACTTCTAAGTGCAAGACAATCTCAATGTCTTTATCTACGTGTAGAAAAGCCACACCATTTGTACGTGAAAAACACAAGGTACTTGATACAGTCTGCTGTAAAAAGTACAACTAAACACTGACCCACATTTATAAGGTGCCAAAAGATGCGGAATTGAGCCAGGCATCGGCAGCTGTTAAAAAATTGTAAAGTTCCCTGGTTTCCATGGAGTAAGAGCCGTTGCTGGGCACGTGATTATGACATAAATGATCATTCAATTGTCACTACAGGCAAAAGTATTGGTCGGAGAGCAACGCAGTTTGCACCATTCGATTTCTCGTCACAAAATACGTCGGATTAGCCTTTTACCAGCAGCACTGGAACAGTTTTTCCACTTTTGCATTTTTACCTGGTCTTTTTGTTTATTGAAATCGGCTACACTGTACTCTGTACAATCGCGACTGGTCATTACTATATTCAACTTTTGACTATAAGTTATGTGCCCTTCGGTAGCCCAGAAGACGTCAAATCTTTGGGCTAAGCCCATTTAACTCACCCAGCAATTGTCTTACTTCTAAGTCCAAGACAATCTCAATGTCTTTATCTACGTGTAGAAAAACCACACCATTTGTACGTGAAAAACACAAGGTACTTGATACAGTCTGCTGTAAAAATTACAACTGACCACAGACCCACATGAATAAGGTGCCAAAAGATGCGGAATTGAGCCAGGTATCGGCAGCTGTTGAAAAATTGCAAATTTCCCTGGTTTTCATGGAGTAAGAGCCGTTGCTGGGCACGTGATTATGACATAAATGATCATTCAATTGTCACTACAGCCAAACGTATTGATCGGAGAGCAACGCGGTTTGCACCATTCGATTTCTCGTCACAAAATACGTCGGATTAGCCTCTTACCAGCAGCACTGGAACAGTTTTTCCACTTTTGCATTTTTGCCTGGTGTTTTTGTTTTGTTAATTGAAATCGGCTACACTGTACTCTGTACAATCGCGACTGGTCATTACTATATTCAACTTTTGACTATAAGTTATGTGCCCTTCGGTAGCCCAGAAGATCTGAAATCTTTGGGCTAAGCCCATTTAACTCACCCAGCAATTGCCTTACTTCTAAGTGCAAGACAATCTCAATGTCTTTATCTACGTGTAGAAAAAACCACACCATTTGTACGTGATAAACACAAGGTACTTGATACAGTTGCTGTAAAAAGTACAACTGAACACTGACCCACTTCAGTAAGGTGCCAAAAGATGCGGAATTGAGCCAGGCATTGGCAGCTGTTTGAAAAAATTGCAAATATCCCTGGTTTCCATGGAGTAAGAGCCGTTGCTGGGCACGTGATTATGACATAAATGATCATTCAATTGTCGCTACAGCCAAACGTATTGGTCGGAGAGCAACGCGGTTTGCACCATTCAATTTCTCGTCACAAATACGTCGGATTAGCCTCTTACCAGCAGCACTGGAACAGTTTTTCCACTTTTGCATTTTTGCCTGGTCTTTTTGTTAATTGAAATCGGCTACACTGTACTCTGTACAATCGCGAGTGGTCATTACTATATTCAAACTTTTGACTGTAAGTTATGTGCCCTTCGGTAGCCCAGAAGACGTGAAATCTTTGGGCCAAGCCCCATTTAACTCACCCAGCAATTGTCTTACTTCTAAGTCCAAGAAAATCTCAATGTCTTTATCTACGTGTAGAAAAACCACACCATTTGTACATAAAAAACACAAGGTACTTGATACAGTCTGCTGTAAAAAGTACAAACTAAACACTGACCCACATTTATAAGGTGCCAAAAGATGCGGAATTGGGCCAGGCATCGGCAGCTGTTAAAAAATTGTAAAGTTCCCTGGTTTCCATGGAGTAAGAGCCGTTGCTGGGCACGTGATTATGACATCAATCATCATTGAATTGTCGCTACAGCCAAAAGTATTAGTCAGAGAGCAACGCGGTTAACACCATTCGATTTTCTCGTCACAAAATACGTCGGATTAGCCTTTTACCAGCAGCACTGGAACAGTTTTTCCACTTTTGCATTTTTACCTGGTCTTTTTGTTCATTCAAATCGGCTACACTGTACTCTGTACAATCGCGACTGGTCATTACTATATTCAACTTTTGACTATAAGTTATGTGCCCTTCGGTAGCCCAGAAGATCTGAAATCTTTGGGCTAAGCCCATTTAACTCACCCAGCAATTGCCTTACTTCTAAGTGCAAGACAATCTCAATGTCTTATCTACGTGTAGAAAAACCAGACCATTTGTACGTGAAAAAACACAAGGTACTTGATACATTCTGCTGTAAAAAGTACAACTGAACACTGACCCACTTCAGTAAGGTGCCAAAAGATGCGGAATTGAGCCAGGCATCGGCAGCTGTTGAAAATTTGCAAATTTCCCTGGTTTCCATGGAGTAAGAGCCGTTGCTGGGCACGTGATTATGACATAAATGATCATTCAATTGTCACTACAGCCAAAAGTATTGGTCGGAGAGCAACGCGGTTTGCACCATTCGATTTCCCGTCACAAAATACGTCGGATTAGCCTCTTACCAACAGCACTGGAACAGTTTTCGCACTTTTGCATTTTTGCCTGGTCTTTTTGTTAATTGAAATCGGCTACACTGTACTCTGTACAATCGCGACTGGTCATTACTATATTCAACTTTTGACTATAAGTTATGTGCCCTTCGGTAGCCCAGAAGACCTGAAATCATTGGGACAAGCCCATTTAACTCACCCAGCAATTGTCTTACTTCTAAGTCCAAGACAATCTCAATGTCTTTATCTACGTGTAGAAAAACCACACCATTTGTACGTGAAAAACACAAGGCACTTGATACAGTCTGCTGTAAAAAGTACAACTAAACACTGACCCACATTTATAAGGTGCCAAAAGATGCGGAATTGGGCCAGGCATCGGCAGCTGTTAAAAAATTGCTAATATCAACTTTTGACTATAAGTTATGTGCCCTTCGGTAGCCCAGAAGACGTGAAATCTTTGGGCCAAGCCCATTTAACTCACCTAGCAATTGTCTTACTTCTAAGTCCAAGAAAATCTCAATGTCTTTATCTACGTGTAGAAAAACCACACCATTTGTACGTGAAAAACACAAGGTACTTGATACAGTCTGCTGTAAAAAGTACAACTGAACACTGACCCACTTCAGTAAGGTGCCAAAAGATGCGGAATTGAGCCAGGCATCGGCAGCTGTTGAAAAATTGCAAATTTCCCTGGATTCCATGGAGTAAGAGCCGTTGCTGTGCACGTGATTATGACATAAATGATCATTCAATTGTCGCTACAGCCAAAAGTATTGGTCGGAGAGCAACGCGGTTTACACCATTCGATTTCTCGTCACAAAATACGTCGGATTTGCATTTTACCAGCAGCACTGGAACAGTTTTTCCACTTTTGCATTTTTACCTGGTCTTTTTGTTAATTGAAATCGGCTACACTGTACTCTGTACAATCGCGACTGGTCATTACTATATTCAACTTTTGACTATAAGTTATGTGCCCTTCGGTAGCCCAGAAGACCTGAAATCTTTGGGCTAAGCCCATTTAACTCACCCAGCAATTGTCTTACTTCTAAGTGCAAGACAATCTCAATGTCTTTATCTACGTGTAGAAAAACCACACCATTTGTACATAAAAAACACAAGGTACTTGATACAGTCTGCTGTAAAAAGTACAACTAAACACTGACCCACATTTATAAGGTGCCAAAAGATGCGGAACTGGGCCAGGCATCGGCAGCTGTTAAAAAATTGCAAATATCCCTGGTTTCCATGGAGTAAGAGCCGTTGCTGGGCACGTGATTATGACATCAATATTCATTGATTTGTCGCTACAGCCAAAAGTATTGGTCGGAGAGCAACGCGGTTTGCACCATTCGATTTCTCGTCACAAAATACGTCGGATTAGCCTCTTATCAGCAGCACTGGAACAGTTTTTCCACTTTTGCATTTTTGCCTGGTCTTTTTGTTAATTGAAATCGGCTACACTGTACTATGTACAATCGCGAGGGGTCATTACTATATTTAACTTTTGACTATAAGTTATGTGCCGTTCGGTAGCCCAGAAGACGTCAAATCTTTGGGCTAAGCCCATTTAACTCACCCAGCAATTGTCTTAATTCTAAGTCCAAGACAATCTCAATATCTTTATCTACGTGTAGAAAAACCACACCATTTGTACGTGAAAAACACAAGGTACTTGATACAGTCTGCTGTAAAAAGTACAACTAAACACTGACCCACATTTATAAGGTGCCAAAAGATGCGGAATTGGGCCAGGCATCGGCAGCTGTTAAAAAATTGCAAATATCCCTGGTTTCCATGGAGTAAGAGCCGTTGCTGGGCACGTGATTATGACATCAATGATCATTGAATTGTCGCTACAGCCAAAAGTATTGGTCGGAGAGCAACGCGGTTTGCACCATTCGATTTCTCGTCACAAAATACGTCGGATTAGCCTCTTACCAGCAGCACTGGAACAGTTTTTCCACTTTTGCATTTTTGCCTGGTCTTTTTGTTAATTGAAATCGGCTACACTGTACTTTGTACAATCGCGACTGGTCATTACTATATTCAACTTTTGACTATAAGTTATGTGCCCTTCGGTAGCCCAGAAGACGTCAAATCTTTGGGCTAAGCCCATTTAACTCACCCAGCAATTGTCTTACTTCTAAGTGCAAGACAATCTCAATGTCTTTATCTACGTGTAGAAAAGCCACACCATTTGTACGTGAAAAACACAAGGTACTTGATACAGTCTGCTGTAAAAAGTACAACTTAACACTGACCCACTTCAGTAAGGTGCCAAAAGATGCGGAATTGAGCCAGGCATCGGCAGCTGTTAAAAAATTGTAAAGTTCCCTGGTTTCCATGGAGTAAGAGCCGTTGCTGGGCACGTGATTATGACATAAATGATCATTCAATTGTCACTACAGGCAAAAGTATTGGTCGGAGAGCAACGCAGTTTGCACCATTCGATTTCTCGTCACAAAATACGTCGGATTAGTCTTATACCAGCAGCACTGGAACAGGTTTTCCACTTTTGCATTTTTGCCTGGTCTTTTTGTTAATTGAAATCGGCTACACTGTACTCTGTACAATCGCGACTGGTCATTACTATATTCAACTTTTGACTATAAGTTATGTGCCCTTCGGTAGCCCAGAAGACCTGAAATCTTTGGGCTAAGCCCATTTAACTCACCCAGCAATTGTCTTACTTCTAAGTCCAAGACAATCTCAATGTCTTTATCTACGTGTAGAAAAACCACACCATTTGTACATAAAAAACACAAGGTACTTGATACAGTCTGCTGTAAAAAGTACAACTAAACACTGACCCACATTTATAAGGTGCCAAAAGATGCGGAACTGGGCCAGGCATCGGCAGCTGTTAAAAAATTGCAAATATCCCTGGTTTCCATGGAGTAAGAGCCGTTGCTGGGCACGTGATTATGACATCAATATTCATTGATTTGTCGCTACAGCCAAAAGTATTGGTCGGAGAACAAGGCGGTTTGCACCATTCGATTTCTCGTCACAAAATACGTCGGATTAGCCTCTTACCAGCAGCACTGGAACAGTTTTTCCACTTTTGCATTTTTGCCTGGTCTTTTTGTTAATTGAAATCGGCTACACTGTACTTTGTACAATCGCGACTGGTCATTACTATATTCAACTTTTGACTATAAGTTATGTGCCCTTCGGTAGCCCAGAAGACGTCAAATCTTTGGGCTAAGCCCATTTAACTCACCCAGCAATTGTCTTACTTCTAAGTGCAAGACAATCTCAATGTCTTTATCTACGTGTAGAAAAGCCACACCATTTGTACGTGAAAAACACAAGGTACTTGATACAGTCTGCTGTAAAAAGTACAACTAAACACTGACCCACTTCAGTAAGGTGCCAAAAGATGCGGAATTGAGCCAGGCATCGGCAGCTGTTAAAAAATTGTAAAGTTCCCTAGTTTCCATGGAGTAAGAGCCGTTGCTGTGCAGGTGATTATGGCATCAATGATCATTCAATTGTCAATACAGCCAAACGTATTGGTCGGAGAGCAACGCGGATTACACCATTCGATTTCTCGTCACAAAATACGTCGGATTAGTCTTATACCAGCAGCACTGGAACAGGTTTTCCACTTTTGCATTTTTGCCTGGTCTTTTTGTTAATTGAAATCGGCTACACTGTACTCTGTACAATCGCGACTGGTCATTACTATATTCAACTTTTGACTATAAGTTATGTGCCCTTCGGTAGCCCAGAAGACCTGAAATCTTTGGGCTAAGCCCATTTAACTCACCCAGCAATTGTCTTACTTCTAAGTGCAAGACAATCTCAATGTCTTTATCTACGTGTAGAAAAACCACACCATTTGTACATAAAAAACACAAGGTACTTGATACAGTCTGCTGTAAAAAGTACAACTAAACACTGACCCACATTTATAAGGTGCCAAAAGATGCGGAATTGAGCCAGGCATCGGCAGCTGTTAAAAAATTGTAAAGTTCCCTAGTTTCCATGGAGTAAGAGCCGTTGCTGGGCACGTGATTATGACATAAATGATCATTCAATTGTCACTACAGCCAAAAGTATTGGTCGGAGAGCAACGCAGTTTGCACCATTCGATTTCTCGTCACAAAATACGTCGGATTAGCCTCTTACCAGCAGCACTGGAACAGTTTTTCCACTTTTGCATTTTTACCTGGTCTTCTTGTTTATTGAATTCGGCTACACTGTACTCTGTACAATCGCGACTGGTCATTACTATATTCAACTTTTGACTATAAGTTATGTGCCCTTCGGTAGCCCAGAAGACGTCAAATCTTTCGGCTAAGCCCATTTAACTCACCCAGCAATTGTCTTACTTCTAAGTCCAAGACAATCTCAATGTCTTTATCTACGTGTAGAAAAACCACACCATTTGTACGTGAAAAACACAAGGTACTTGATACAGTCTGCTGTAAAAAGTACAACTGACCACAGACCCACATGAATAAGGTGCCAAAAGATGCGGAATTGAGCCAGGTATCGGCAGCTGTTGAAAAATTGCAAATTTCCCTGGTTTCCATGGAGTAAGAGCCGTTGCTGGGCACGTGATTATGACATAAATGATCATTCAGTTGTCACTACAGCCAAACGTATTGGTCGGAGAGCAACGCGGTTTGCACCATTCGATTTCTCGTCACAAAATACGTCGGATTAGCCTCTTACCAGCAGCACTGGAACAGTTTTTCCACTTTTGCATTTTTGCCTGGTCTTTTTGTTAATTGAAATCGGCTACACTGTACTCTGTACAATCGCGACTGGTCATTACTATATTCAACTTTTGACTATAAGTTATGTGCCCTTCGGTAGCCCAGAAGATCTGAAATCTTTGGGCTAAGCCCATTTAACTCACCCAGCAATTGCCTTACTTCTAAGTGCAAGAAAATCTCAATGTCTTTATCTACGTGTAGAAAAACCACACCATTTGTACGTGATAAACACAAGGTACTTGATACAGTCTGCTGTAAAAAGTACAACTGAACACTGACCCACTTCAGTAAGGTGCCAAAAGATGCGGAATTGAGCCAGGCATTGGCAGCTGTTGAAAAATTGCAAATATCCCTGGTTTCCATGGAGTAAGAGCCGTTGCTGGGCACGTGATTATGACATAAATGATCATTCAATTGTCAATACAGCCAAAAGTATTGGTCGGATAGCAACGCGGATTACACCATTCGATTTCTCGTCACAAAATACGTCGGATTAGTCTCTTACCAGCAGCACTGGAACAGTTTTTGCACTTTTGCATTTTTGCCTGGTCTTTTTGTTAATTGAAATCGGCTACACTGTACTCTGTACAATCGCGACTGGTCATTACTATATTCAACTTTTGACTATAAGTTATGTGCCCTTCGGTAGCCCAGAAGACCTGAAATCTTTGGGCTAAGCCCATTTAACTCACCCAGCAATTGTCTTACTTCTAAGTGCAAGATAATCTCAATGTCTTTATCTACGTGTAGAAAAACCACACCATTTGTACATAAAAAAAACAAGGTACTTGATACAGTCGGCTGTAAAAAGTACAACTAAACACTGACCCACATTTATAAGGTGCCAAAAGATGCGGAACTGGGCCAGGCATCGGCAGCTGTTAAAAAATTGCAAATATCCCTGGTTTCCATGGAGTAAGAGCCGTTGCTGGGCACGTGATTATGACATCAATATTCATTGATTTGTCGCTACAGCCAAAAGTATTGGTCGGAGAGCAACGCGGTTTGCACCATTCGATTTCTCGTCACAAAATACGTCGGATTAGCCTCTTATCAGCAGCACTGGAACAGTTTTTCCACTTTTGCATTTTTGCCTGGTCTTTTTGTTAATTGAAATCGGCTACACTGTACTATGTACAATCGCAAGTGGTCATTACTATATTTAACTTTTGACTATAAGTTATGTGCCCTTCGGTAGCCCAGAAGACGTCAAATCTTTGGGCTAAGCCCATTTAACTCACCCAGCAATTGTCTTAATTCTAAGTCCAAGACAATCTCAATGTCTTTATCTACGTGTAGAAAAACCACACCATTTGTACGTGAAAAACACAAGGTACTTGATACAGTCTGCTGTAAAAAGTACAACTAAACACTGACCCACATTTATAAGGTGCCAAAAGATGCGGAATTGGGCCAGGCATCGGCAGCTGTTGAAAAATTGCAAATATCCCTGGTTTCCATGGAGTAAGAGCCGTTGCTGGGCACGTGATGATGACATCAATGATCATTGAATTGTCGCTACAGCCAAAAGTATTGGTCGGAGAGCAACGCGGTTTGCACCATTCGATTTCTCGTCACAAAATACGTCGGATTAGCCTCTTACCAGCAGCACTGGAACAGTTTTTCCACTTTTGCAGTTTTGCCTGGTCTTTTTGTTAATTGAAATCGGCTACACTGTACTTTGTACAATCGCGACTGGTCATTACTATATTCAACTTTTGACTATAAGTTATGTGCCCTTCGGTAGCCCAGAAGACGTCAAATCTTTGGGCTAAGCCCATTTAACTCACCCAGCAATTGCCTTACTTCTAAGTGCAAGACAATCTCAATGTCTTTATCTACGTGTAGAAAAACCACACCATTTGTACGTGAGAAACACAAGGTTCTTGATACAGTCTGCTGTAAAAAGTACAACTGAACACTGACCCACTTCAGTAAGGTGCCAAAAGATGCGGAATTGAGCCAGGCATCGGCAGCTGTTGAAAAATTGCAAATTTTCCTGGTTTCCATGGAGTAAGAGCCGTTGCTGTGCACGTAATTATGACATAAATGATCATTCAATTGTCGCTACAGGCAAAAGTATTGGTCGGAGAGCAACGCGGATTGCACCATTCGATTTCTCGTCACAAAATACGTCGGATTACCCTCTTACCAGCAGCACTGGAAGAATTTTTCCAATTTTGCGTTTTTGCCTGGTCTTTTTATTAATTGAAATCGGCTACACTGTACTCTGTACAATCGCGACTGGTCATTACTATATTCAACTTTTGCCTATAAGTTATGTGCCATTCGGTAGCCCAGAAGATCTGAAATCTTTGGGCTAAGCCCATTTAACTCACCCAGCAATTGCCTTACTTCTAAGTGCAAGACAATCTCAATGTCTTTATCTACGTGTAGAAAAACCACACCATTTGTACATAAAAAACACAAGGTACTTGATACAGTCTGCTGTAAAAAGTACAACTAAACACTGACCCACATTTATAAGGTGCCAAAAGATGCGCAATTGGGCCAGGTATCGGCAGCTGTTGAAAAATTGCCAATTTCCCTGGTTTCCATGGAGTAAGAGCCGTTGCTGTGCACGTGATTATGACATAAATGATCATTCAGTTGTCGCTACAGGCAAAAGTATTGGTCGGAGAGCAACGCGGTTTGCACCATTCGATTTGTCGTCACAAAATACGTCGGATTAGCCTCTTACCAGCAGCACTGGAACAATTTTTCCAATTTTGCGTTTTTGCCTGGTCTTTTTGTTAATTGAAATCGGCTACACTGTACTCTGTACAATCGCGACTGGTCATTACTATATTCAACTTTTGACTATAAGTTATGAGCCTATCGGTAGCCCAGAAGACCTGAAATCTTTGGGCTAAGCCCATTTAACTCACCCAGCAATTGCCTTACTTCTAAGTGCAAGACAATCTCAATGTCTTTATCTACGTGTAGAAAAACCACACCATTTGTACGTGAAAAACACAAGGTACTTGATACAGTCTGCTGTAAAAAGTACAACTGAACACTGACCCACTTCAGTAAGGTGCCAAAAGATGCGGAATTGTGCCCGGCATCGGCAGCTGTTGAAAAATTGCAAATTTCCCTGGTTTCCATGGAGTAAGAGCCGTTGCTGGGCACGTGATTATGACATAAATGATCATTCAATTGTCACTACAGCCAAAAGTATTGGTCGGAGAGCAACGCGGTTTGCACCATTCGATTTCTCGTCACAAAATACGTCGGATTAGCCTCTTACCAGCAGCACTGGAACAGTTTTCGCACTTTTGCATTTTTGCCTGGTCTTTTTGTTAATTGAAATCGGCTACACTGTACTCTGTACAATCGCGACTGGTCATTACTATATTCAACTTTTGACTATAAGTTATGTGCCCTTCGGTAGCCCAGAAGACCTGAAATCTTTGGGCCAAGCCCATTTAACTCACCCAGCAATTGTCTTACTTCTAAGTCCAAGACAATCTCAATGTCTTTATCTACGTGTAGAAAAACCACACCATTTGTACGTGAGAAACACAAGGTACTTGATACAGTCTGCTGTAAAAAGTACAACTAAACACTGACCCACATTTATAAGGTGCCAAAAGATGCGGAACTGGGCCAGGCATCGGCAGCTGTTAAAAATTTGCAAATATCCCTGGTTTCCATGGAGTAAGAGCCGTTGCTGGGCACGTGATTATGACATAAATGATCATTCAATTGTCACTACAGGCAAAAGTATTGGTCGGAGAGCAACGCAGTTTGCACCATTCGATTTCTCGTCACAAAATACGTCGGATTAGCCTCTTACCAGCAGCACTGGAACAGTTTTTCCACTTTTGCATTTTTACCTGGTCTTCTTGTTTATTGAATTCGGCTACACTGTACTCTGTACAATCGCGACTGGTCATTACTATATTCAACTTTTGACTATAAGTTATGTGCCCTTCGGTAGCCCAGAAGACGTCAAATCTTTCGGCTAAGCCCATTTAACTCACCCAGCAATTGTCTTACTTCTAAGTCCAAGACAATCTCAATGTCTTTATCTACGTGTAGAAAAACCACACCATTTGTACGTGAAAAACACAAGGTACTTGATACAGTCTGCTGTAAAAATTACAACTGACCACAGACCCACATGAATAAGGTGCCAAAAGATGCGGAATTGAGCCAGGTATCGACAGCTGTTGAAAAATTGCAAATTTCCCTGGTTTCCATGGAGTAAGAGCCGTTGCTGGGCACGTGATTATGACATAAATGATCATTCAATTGTCACTACAGCCAAACGTATTGGTCGGAGAGCAACGCGGTTTGCACCATTCGATTTCTCGTCACAAAATACGTCGGATTAGCCTCTTACCAGCAGCACTGGAACAGGTTTTCCACTTTTGCATTTTTGCCTGGTCTTTTTGTTAATTGAAATCGGCTACACTGTACTCTGTACAATCGCGACTGGTCATTACTATATTCAACTTTTGACTATAAGTTATGTGCCCTTCGGTAGCCCAGAAGACCTGAAATCTTTGGGCTAAGCCCATTTAACTCACCCAGCAATTGTCTTACTTCTAAGTGCAAGACAATCTCAATGTCTTTATCTACGTGTAGAAAAACCACACCATTTGTACATAAAAAAACACAAGGTACTTGATACAGTCTGCTGTAAAAAGTACAACTAAACACTGACCCACATTTATAAGGTGCCAAAAGATGCGCAACTGGGCCAGGCATCGGCAGCTGTTAAAAAATTGCAAATATCCCTGGTTTCCATGGAGTAAGAGCCGTTGCTGGGCACGTGATTATGACATCAATATTCATTGATTTGTCGCTACAGCCAAAAGTATTGGTCGGAGAGCAACAAGGTTTGCACCATTCGATTTCTCGTCACAAAATACGTCGGATTAGCCTCTTACCAGCAGCACTGGAACAGTTTTTCCACTTTTGCATTTTTACCTGGTCTTCTTGTTTATTGAATTCGGCTACACTGTACTCTGTACAATCGCGACTGGTCATTACTATATTCAACTTTTGACTATAAGTTATGTGCCCTTCGGTAGCCCAGAAGACGTGAAATCTTTGGGCCAAGCCCATTTAACTCACCCAGCAATTGTCTTACTTCTAAGTCCAAGAAAATCTCAATGTCTTTATCTACGTGTAGAAAAACCACACCATTTGTACATAAAAAACACAAGGTACTTGATACAGTCTGCTGTAAAAAGTACAACTAAACACTGACCCACATTTATAAGGTGCCAAAAGATGCGGAATTGGGCCAGGCATCGGCAGCTGTTAAAAAATTGTAAAGTTCCCTGGTTTCCATGGAGTAAGAGCCGTTGCTGGGCACGTGATTATGACATCAATCATCATTGAATTGTCGCTACAGCCAAAAGTATTAGTCAGAGAGCAACGCGGTTAACACCATTCGATTTCTCGTCACAAAATACGTCGGATTAGCCTTTTACCAGCAGCACTGGAACAGTTTTTCCACTTTTGCATTTTTACCTGGTCTTTTTGTTCATTCAAATCGGCTACACTGTACTCTGTACAATCGCGACTGGTCATTACTATATTCAACTTTTGACTATAAGTTATGTGCCCTTCGGTAGCCCAGAAGATCTGAAATCTTTGGGCTAAGCCCATTTAACTCACCCAGCAATTGCCTTACTTCTAAGTGCAAGACAATCTCAATGTCTTTATCTACGTGTAGAAAAACCAGACCATTTGTACGTGAAAAACACAAGGTACTTGATACATTCTGCTGTAAAAAGTACAACTGAACACTGACCCACTTCAGTAAGGTGCCAAAAGATGCGGAATTGAGCCAGGCATCGGCAGCTGTTGAAAATTTGCAAATTTCCCTGGTTTCCATGGAGTAAGAGCCGTTGCTGGGCACGTGATTATGACATAAATGATCATTCAATTGTCACTACAGCCAAAAGTATTGGTCGGAGAGCAACGCGGTTTGCACCATTCGATTTCCCGTCACAAAATACGTCGGATTAGCCTCTTACCAACAGCACTGGAACAGTTTTCGCACTTTTGCATTTTTGCCTGGTCTTTTTGTTAATTGAAATCGGCTACACTGTACTCTGTACAATCGCGACTGGTCATTACTATATTCAACTTTTGACTATAAGTTATGTGCCCTTCGGTAGCCCAGAAGACCTGAAATCATTGGGACAAGCCCATTTAACTCACCCAGCAATTGTCTTACTTCTAAGTCCAAGACAATCTCAATGTCTTTATCTACGTGTAGAAAAACCACACCATTTGTACGTGAAAAACACAAGGCACTTGATACAGTCTGCTGTAAAAAGTACAACTAAACACTGACCCACATTTATAAGGTGCCAAAAGATGCGGAATTGGGCCAGGCATCGGCAGCTGTTAAAAAATTGCTAATATCAACTTTTGACTATAAGTTATGTGCCCTTCGGTAGCCCAGAAGACGTGAAATCTTTGGGCCAAGCCCATTTAACTCACCTAGCAATTGTCTTACTTCTAAGTCCAAGAAAATCTCAATGTCTTTATCTACGTGTAGAAAAACCACACCATTTGTACGTGAAAAACACAAGGTACTTGATACAGTCTGCTGTAAAAAGTACAACTGAACACTGACCCACTTCAGTAAGGTGCCAAAAGATGCGGAATTGAGCCAGGCATCGGCAGCTGTTGAAAAATTGCAAATTTCCCTGGATTCCATGGAGTAAGAGCCGTTGCTGTGCACGTGATTATGACATAAATGATCATTCAATTGTCGCTACAGCCAAAAGTATTGGTCGGAGAGCAACGCGGTTTACACCATTCGATTTCTCGTCACAAAATACGTCGGATTTGCATTTTACCAGCAGCACTGGAACAGTTTTTCCACTTTTGCATTTTTACCTGGTCTTTTTGTTAATTGAAATCGGCTACACTGTACTCTGTACAATCGCGACTGGTCATTACTATATTCAACTTTTGACTATAAGTTATGTGCCCTTCGGTAGCCCAGAAGACCTGAAATCTTTGGGCTAAGCCCATTTAACTCACCCAGCAATTGTCTTACTTCTAAGTGCAAGACAATCTCAATGTCTTTATCTACGTGTAGAAAAAC
Organism: Liolophura sinensis; assembly: GCF_032854445.1. NCBI lineage: Eukaryota > Metazoa > Mollusca > Polyplacophora > Chitonida > Chitonidae > Liolophura > Liolophura sinensis. The sequence continues at coordinate 21,083 of NW_027018212.1, read as the reverse complement.
CACACCATTTGTACATAAAAAACACAAGGTACTTGATACAGTCTGCTGTAAAAAGTACAACTAAACACTGACCCACATTTATAAGGTGCCAAAAGATGCGGAACTGGGCCAGGCATCGGCAGCTGTTAAAAAATTGCAAATATCCCTGGTTTCCATGGAGTAAGAGCCGTTGCTGGGCACGTGATTATGACATCAATATTCATTGATTTGTCGCTACAGCCAAAAGTATTGGTCGGAGAGCAACGCGGTTTGCACCATTCGATTTCTCGTCACAAAATACGTCGGATTAGCCTCTTATCAGCAGCACTGGAACAGTTTTTCCACTTTTGCATTTTTGCCTGGTCTTTTTGTTAATTGAAATCGGCTACACTGTACTATGTACAATCGCGAGGGGTCATTACTATATTTAACTTTTGACTATAAGTTATGTGCCGTTCGGTAGCCCAGAAGACGTCAAATCTTTGGGCTAAGCCCATTTAACTCACCCAGCAATTGTCTTAATTCTAAGTCCAAGACAATCTCAATATCTTTATCTACGTGTAGAAAAACCACACCATTTGTACGTGAAAAACACAAGGTACTTGATACAGTCTGCTGTAAAAAGTACAACTAAACACTGACCCACATTTATAAGGTGCCAAAAGATGCGGAATTGGGCCAGGCATCGGCAGCTGTTAAAAAATTGCAAATATCCCTGGTTTCCATGGAGTAAGAGCCGTTGCTGGGCACGTGATTATGACATCAATGATCATTGAATTGTCGCTACAGCCAAAAGTATTGGTCGGAGAGCAACGCGGTTTGCACCATTCGATTTCTCGTCACAAAATACGTCGGATTAGCCTCTTACCAGCAGCACTGGAACAGTTTTTCCACTTTTGCATTTTTGCCTGGTCTTTTTGTTAATTGAAATCGGCTACACTGTACTTTGTACAATCGCGACTGGTCATTACTATATTCAACTTTTGACTATAAGTTATGTGCCCTTCGGTAGCCCAGAAGACGTCAAATCTTTGGGCTAAGCCCATTTAACTCACCCAGCAATTGTCTTACTTCTAAGTGCAAGACAATCTCAATGTCTTTATCTACGTGTAGAAAAGCCACACCATTTGTACGTGAAAAACACAAGGTACTTGATACAGTCTGCTGTAAAAAGTACAACTTAACACTGACCCACTTCAGTAAGGTGCCAAAAGATGCGGAATTGAGCCAGGCATCGGCAGCTGTTAAAAAATTGTAAAGTTCCCTGGTTTCCATGGAGTAAGAGCCGTTGCTGGGCACGTGATTATGACATAAATGATCATTCAATTGTCACTACAGGCAAAAGTATTGGTCGGAGAGCAACGCAGTTTGCACCATTCGATTTCTCGTCACAAAATACGTCGGATTAGTCTTATACCAGCAGCACTGGAACAGGTTTTCCACTTTTGCATTTTTGCCTGGTCTTTTTGTTAATTGAAATCGGCTACACTGTACTCTGTACAATCGCGACTGGTCATTACTATATTCAACTTTTGACTATAAGTTATGTGCCCTTCGGTAGCCCAGAAGACCTGAAATCTTTGGGCTAAGCCCATTTAACTCACCCAGCAATTGTCTTACTTCTAAGTCCAAGACAATCTCAATGTCTTTATCTACGTGTAGAAAAACCACACCATTTGTACATAAAAAACACAAGGTACTTGATACAGTCTGCTGTAAAAAGTACAACTAAACACTGACCCACATTTATAAGGTGCCAAAAGATGCGGAACTGGGCCAGGCATCGGCAGCTGTTAAAAAATTGCAAATATCCCTGGTTTCCATGGAGTAAGAGCCGTTGCTGGGCACGTGATTATGACATCAATATTCATTGATTTGTCGCTACAGCCAAAAGTATTGGTCGGAGAACAAGGCGGTTTGCACCATTCGATTTCTCGTCACAAAATACGTCGGATTAGCCTCTTACCAGCAGCACTGGAACAGTTTTTCCACTTTTGCATTTTTGCCTGGTCTTTTTGTTAATTGAAATCGGCTACACTGTACTTTGTACAATCGCGACTGGTCATTACTATATTCAACTTTTGACTATAAGTTATGTGCCCTTCGGTAGCCCAGAAGACGTCAAATCTTTGGGCTAAGCCCATTTAACTCACCCAGCAATTGTCTTACTTCTAAGTGCAAGACAATCTCAATGTCTTTATCTACGTGTAGAAAAGCCACACCATTTGTACGTGAAAAACACAAGGTACTTGATACAGTCTGCTGTAAAAAGTACAACTAAACACTGACCCACTTCAGTAAGGTGCCAAAAGATGCGGAATTGAGCCAGGCATCGGCAGCTGTTAAAAAATTGTAAAGTTCCCTAGTTTCCATGGAGTAAGAGCCGTTGCTGTGCAGGTGATTATGGCATCAATGATCATTCAATTGTCAATACAGCCAAACGTATTGGTCGGAGAGCAACGCGGATTACACCATTCGATTTCTCGTCACAAAATACGTCGGATTAGTCTTATACCAGCAGCACTGGAACAGGTTTTCCACTTTTGCATTTTTGCCTGGTCTTTTTGTTAATTGAAATCGGCTACACTGTACTCTGTACAATCGCGACTGGTCATTACTATATTCAACTTTTGACTATAAGTTATGTGCCCTTCGGTAGCCCAGAAGACCTGAAATCTTTGGGCTAAGCCCATTTAACTCACCCAGCAATTGTCTTACTTCTAAGTGCAAGACAATCTCAATGTCTTTATCTACGTGTAGAAAAACCACACCATTTGTACATAAAAAACACAAGGTACTTGATACAGTCTGCTGTAAAAAGTACAACTAAACACTGACCCACATTTATAAGGTGCCAAAAGATGCGGAATTGAGCCAGGCATCGGCAGCTGTTAAAAAATTGTAAAGTTCCCTAGTTTCCATGGAGTAAGAGCCGTTGCTGGGCACGTGATTATGACATAAATGATCATTCAATTGTCACTACAGCCAAAAGTATTGGTCGGAGAGCAACGCAGTTTGCACCATTCGATTTCTCGTCACAAAATACGTCGGATTAGCCTCTTACCAGCAGCACTGGAACAGTTTTTCCACTTTTGCATTTTTACCTGGTCTTCTTGTTTATTGAATTCGGCTACACTGTACTCTGTACAATCGCGACTGGTCATTACTATATTCAACTTTTGACTATAAGTTATGTGCCCTTCGGTAGCCCAGAAGACGTCAAATCTTTCGGCTAAGCCCATTTAACTCACCCAGCAATTGTCTTACTTCTAAGTCCAAGACAATCTCAATGTCTTTATCTACGTGTAGAAAAACCACACCATTTGTACGTGAAAAACACAAGGTACTTGATACAGTCTGCTGTAAAAAGTACAACTGACCACAGACCCACATGAATAAGGTGCCAAAAGATGCGGAATTGAGCCAGGTATCGGCAGCTGTTGAAAAATTGCAAATTTCCCTGGTTTCCATGGAGTAAGAGCCGTTGCTGGGCACGTGATTATGACATAAATGATCATTCAGTTGTCACTACAGCCAAACGTATTGGTCGGAGAGCAACGCGGTTTGCACCATTCGATTTCTCGTCACAAAATACGTCGGATTAGCCTCTTACCAGCAGCACTGGAACAGTTTTTCCACTTTTGCATTTTTGCCTGGTCTTTTTGTTAATTGAAATCGGCTACACTGTACTCTGTACAATCGCGACTGGTCATTACTATATTCAACTTTTGACTATAAGTTATGTGCCCTTCGGTAGCCCAGAAGATCTGAAATCTTTGGGCTAAGCCCATTTAACTCACCCAGCAATTGCCTTACTTCTAAGTGCAAGAAAATCTCAATGTCTTTATCTACGTGTAGAAAAACCACACCATTTGTACGTGATAAACACAAGGTACTTGATACAGTCTGCTGTAAAAAGTACAACTGAACACTGACCCACTTCAGTAAGGTGCCAAAAGATGCGGAATTGAGCCAGGCATTGGCAGCTGTTGAAAAATTGCAAATATCCCTGGTTTCCATGGAGTAAGAGCCGTTGCTGGGCACGTGATTATGACATAAATGATCATTCAATTGTCAATACAGCCAAAAGTATTGGTCGGATAGCAACGCGGATTACACCATTCGATTTCTCGTCACAAAATACGTCGGATTAGTCTCTTACCAGCAGCACTGGAACAGTTTTTGCACTTTTGCATTTTTGCCTGGTCTTTTTGTTAATTGAAATCGGCTACACTGTACTCTGTACAATCGCGACTGGTCATTACTATATTCAACTTTTGACTATAAGTTATGTGCCCTTCGGTAGCCCAGAAGACCTGAAATCTTTGGGCTAAGCCCATTTAACTCACCCAGCAATTGTCTTACTTCTAAGTGCAAGATAATCTCAATGTCTTTATCTACGTGTAGAAAAACCACACCATTTGTACATAAAAAAAACAAGGTACTTGATACAGTCGGCTGTAAAAAGTACAACTAAACACTGACCCACATTTATAAGGTGCCAAAAGATGCGGAACTGGGCCAGGCATCGGCAGCTGTTAAAAAATTGCAAATATCCCTGGTTTCCATGGAGTAAGAGCCGTTGCTGGGCACGTGATTATGACATCAATATTCATTGATTTGTCGCTACAGCCAAAAGTATTGGTCGGAGAGCAACGCGGTTTGCACCATTCGATTTCTCGTCACAAAATACGTCGGATTAGCCTCTTATCAGCAGCACTGGAACAGTTTTTCCACTTTTGCATTTTTGCCTGGTCTTTTTGTTAATTGAAATCGGCTACACTGTACTATGTACAATCGCAAGTGGTCATTACTATATTTAACTTTTGACTATAAGTTATGTGCCCTTCGGTAGCCCAGAAGACGTCAAATCTTTGGGCTAAGCCCATTTAACTCACCCAGCAATTGTCTTAATTCTAAGTCCAAGACAATCTCAATGTCTTTATCTACGTGTAGAAAAACCACACCATTTGTACGTGAAAAACACAAGGTACTTGATACAGTCTGCTGTAAAAAGTACAACTAAACACTGACCCACATTTATAAGGTGCCAAAAGATGCGGAATTGGGCCAGGCATCGGCAGCTGTTGAAAAATTGCAAATATCCCTGGTTTCCATGGAGTAAGAGCCGTTGCTGGGCACGTGATGATGACATCAATGATCATTGAATTGTCGCTACAGCCAAAAGTATTGGTCGGAGAGCAACGCGGTTTGCACCATTCGATTTCTCGTCACAAAATACGTCGGATTAGCCTCTTACCAGCAGCACTGGAACAGTTTTTCCACTTTTGCAGTTTTGCCTGGTCTTTTTGTTAATTGAAATCGGCTACACTGTACTTTGTACAATCGCGACTGGTCATTACTATATTCAACTTTTGACTATAAGTTATGTGCCCTTCGGTAGCCCAGAAGACGTCAAATCTTTGGGCTAAGCCCATTTAACTCACCCAGCAATTGCCTTACTTCTAAGTGCAAGACAATCTCAATGTCTTTATCTACGTGTAGAAAAACCACACCATTTGTACGTGAGAAACACAAGGTTCTTGATACAGTCTGCTGTAAAAAGTACAACTGAACACTGACCCACTTCAGTAAGGTGCCAAAAGATGCGGAATTGAGCCAGGCATCGGCAGCTGTTGAAAAATTGCAAATTTTCCTGGTTTCCATGGAGTAAGAGCCGTTGCTGTGCACGTAATTATGACATAAATGATCATTCAATTGTCGCTACAGGCAAAAGTATTGGTCGGAGAGCAACGCGGATTGCACCATTCGATTTCTCGTCACAAAATACGTCGGATTACCCTCTTACCAGCAGCACTGGAAGAATTTTTCCAATTTTGCGTTTTTGCCTGGTCTTTTTATTAATTGAAATCGGCTACACTGTACTCTGTACAATCGCGACTGGTCATTACTATATTCAACTTTTGCCTATAAGTTATGTGCCATTCGGTAGCCCAGAAGATCTGAAATCTTTGGGCTAAGCCCATTTAACTCACCCAGCAATTGCCTTACTTCTAAGTGCAAGACAATCTCAATGTCTTTATCTACGTGTAGAAAAACCACACCATTTGTACATAAAAAACACAAGGTACTTGATACAGTCTGCTGTAAAAAGTACAACTAAACACTGACCCACATTTATAAGGTGCCAAAAGATGCGCAATTGGGCCAGGTATCGGCAGCTGTTGAAAAATTGCCAATTTCCCTGGTTTCCATGGAGTAAGAGCCGTTGCTGTGCACGTGATTATGACATAAATGATCATTCAGTTGTCGCTACAGGCAAAAGTATTGGTCGGAGAGCAACGCGGTTTGCACCATTCGATTTGTCGTCACAAAATACGTCGGATTAGCCTCTTACCAGCAGCACTGGAACAATTTTTCCAATTTTGCGTTTTTGCCTGGTCTTTTTGTTAATTGAAATCGGCTACACTGTACTCTGTACAATCGCGACTGGTCATTACTATATTCAACTTTTGACTATAAGTTATGAGCCTATCGGTAGCCCAGAAGACCTGAAATCTTTGGGCTAAGCCCATTTAACTCACCCAGCAATTGCCTTACTTCTAAGTGCAAGACAATCTCAATGTCTTTATCTACGTGTAGAAAAACCACACCATTTGTACGTGAAAAACACAAGGTACTTGATACAGTCTGCTGTAAAAAGTACAACTGAACACTGACCCACTTCAGTAAGGTGCCAAAAGATGCGGAATTGTGCCCGGCATCGGCAGCTGTTGAAAAATTGCAAATTTCCCTGGTTTCCATGGAGTAAGAGCCGTTGCTGGGCACGTGATTATGACATAAATGATCATTCAATTGTCACTACAGCCAAAAGTATTGGTCGGAGAGCAACGCGGTTTGCACCATTCGATTTCTCGTCACAAAATACGTCGGATTAGCCTCTTACCAGCAGCACTGGAACAGTTTTCGCACTTTTGCATTTTTGCCTGGTCTTTTTGTTAATTGAAATCGGCTACACTGTACTCTGTACAATCGCGACTGGTCATTACTATATTCAACTTTTGACTATAAGTTATGTGCCCTTCGGTAGCCCAGAAGACCTGAAATCTTTGGGCCAAGCCCATTTAACTCACCCAGCAATTGTCTTACTTCTAAGTCCAAGACAATCTCAATGTCTTTATCTACGTGTAGAAAAACCACACCATTTGTACGTGAGAAACACAAGGTACTTGATACAGTCTGCTGTAAAAAGTACAACTAAACACTGACCCACATTTATAAGGTGCCAAAAGATGCGGAACTGGGCCAGGCATCGGCAGCTGTTAAAAATTTGCAAATATCCCTGGTTTCCATGGAGTAAGAGCCGTTGCTGGGCACGTGATTATGACATAAATGATCATTCAATTGTCACTACAGGCAAAAGTATTGGTCGGAGAGCAACGCAGTTTGCACCATTCGATTTCTCGTCACAAAATACGTCGGATTAGCCTCTTACCAGCAGCACTGGAACAGTTTTTCCACTTTTGCATTTTTACCTGGTCTTCTTGTTTATTGAATTCGGCTACACTGTACTCTGTACAATCGCGACTGGTCATTACTATATTCAACTTTTGACTATAAGTTATGTGCCCTTCGGTAGCCCAGAAGACGTCAAATCTTTCGGCTAAGCCCATTTAACTCACCCAGCAATTGTCTTACTTCTAAGTCCAAGACAATCTCAATGTCTTTATCTACGTGTAGAAAAACCACACCATTTGTACGTGAAAAACACAAGGTACTTGATACAGTCTGCTGTAAAAATTACAACTGACCACAGACCCACATGAATAAGGTGCCAAAAGATGCGGAATTGAGCCAGGTATCGACAGCTGTTGAAAAATTGCAAATTTCCCTGGTTTCCATGGAGTAAGAGCCGTTGCTGGGCACGTGATTATGACATAAATGATCATTCAATTGTCACTACAGCCAAACGTATTGGTCGGAGAGCAACGCGGTTTGCACCATTCGATTTCTCGTCACAAAATACGTCGGATTAGCCTCTTACCAGCAGCACTGGAACAGGTTTTCCACTTTTGCATTTTTGCCTGGTCTTTTTGTTAATTGAAATCGGCTACACTGTACTCTGTACAATCGCGACTGGTCATTACTATATTCAACTTTTGACTATAAGTTATGTGCCCTTCGGTAGCCCAGAAGACCTGAAATCTTTGGGCTAAGCCCATTTAACTCACCCAGCAATTGTCTTACTTCTAAGTGCAAGACAATCTCAATGTCTTTATCTACGTGTAGAAAAACCACACCATTTGTACATAAAAAAACACAAGGTACTTGATACAGTCTGCTGTAAAAAGTACAACTAAACACTGACCCACATTTATAAGGTGCCAAAAGATGCGCAACTGGGCCAGGCATCGGCAGCTGTTAAAAAATTGCAAATATCCCTGGTTTCCATGGAGTAAGAGCCGTTGCTGGGCACGTGATTATGACATCAATATTCATTGATTTGTCGCTACAGCCAAAAGTATTGGTCGGAGAGCAACAAGGTTTGCACCATTCGATTTCTCGTCACAAAATACGTCGGATTAGCCTCTTACCAGCAGCACTGGAACAGTTTTTCCACTTTTGCATTTTTACCTGGTCTTCTTGTTTATTGAATTCGGCTACACTGTACTCTGTACAATCGCGACTGGTCATTACTATATTCAACTTTTGACTATAAGTTATGTGCCCTTCGGTAGCCCAGAAGACGTCAAATCTTTCGGCTAAGCCCATTTAACTCACCCAGCAATTGTCTTACTTCTAAGTCCAAGACAATCTCAATGTCTTTATCTACGTGTAGAAAAACCACACCATTTGTACGTGAAAAACACAAGGTACTTGATACAGTCTGCTGTAAAAAGTACAACTGACCACTGACCCACATTTATAAGGTGCCAAAAGATGCGGAATTGGGCCAGGTATCGGCAGCTGTTGAAAAATTGCAAATTTCCCTGGTTTCCATGGAGTAAGAGCCGTTGCTGGGCACGTGATTATGACATAAATGATCATTCAATTGTCACTACAGCCAAACGTATTGGTCGGAGAGCAACGCGGTTTGCACCATTCGATTTCTCGTCACAAAATACGTCGGATTAGCCTCTTACCAGCAGCACTGGAACAGGTTTTCCACTTTTGCATTTTTGCCTGGTCTTTTTGTTAATTGAAATCGGCTACACTGTACTCTGTACAATCGCGACTGGTCATTACTATATTCAACTTTTGACTATAAGTTATGTGCCCTTCGGTAGCCCAGAAGACCTGAAATCTTTGGGCTAAGCCCATTTAACTCACCCAGCAATTGTCTTACTTCTAAGTGCAAGACAATCTCAATGTCTTTATCTACGTGTAGAAAAACCACACCATTTGTACATAAAAAAACACAAGGTACTTGATACAGTCTGCTGTAAAAAGTACAACTAAACACTGACCCACATTTATAAGGTGCCAAAAGATGCGGAACTGGGCCAGGCATCGGCAGCTGTTAAAAAATTGCAAATATCCCTGGTTTCCATGGAGTAAGAGCCGTTGCTGGGCACGTGATTATGACATAAATGATCATTCAATTGTCGCTACAGCCAAACGTATTGGTCGGAGAGCAACGCGGTTTGCACCATTCAATTTCTCGTCACAAAATACGTCGGATTAGCCTCTTACCAGCAGCACTGGAACAGTTTTTGCACTTTTGCATTTTTGCCTGGTCTTTTTGTTAATTGAAATCGGCTACACTGTACTCTGTACAATCGCGAGTGGTCATTTCAACTTTTGACTATAAGTTATGTGCCCTTCGGTAGCCCAGAAGACGTCAAATCTTTGGGCTAAGCCCATTTAACTCACCCAGCAATTGTCTTACTTCTAAGTGCAAGACAATCTCAATGTCTTTATCTACGTGTAGAAAAACCACACCATTTGTACGTGAAAAACACAAGGTACTGGATACAGTCTGCTGTAAAAAGTACAACTGACCACAGACCCACATGAATAAGGTGCCAAAAGATGCGGAATTGAGCCAGGTATCGGCAGCTGTTGAAAAATTGCAAATTTACCTGGTTTCCATGGAGTAAGAGCCGTTGCTGGGCACGTGATTATGACATAAATGATTATTCAATTGTCACTACAGCCAAACGTATTGGTCGGAGAGCAACGCGGTTTGCACCATTCGATTTCTCGTCACAAAATACGTCGGATTAGCCTCTTACCAGCAGCACTGGAACAGTTTTTCCACTTTTGCATTTTTGCCTGGTCTTTTTGTTAATTGAAATCGGCTACACTGTACTCTGTACAATCGCGACTGGTCATTACTATATTCAACTTTTGACTATAAGTTATGTGCCCTTCGGTAGCCCAGAAGATCTGAAATCTTTGGGCTAAGCCCATTTAACTCACCCAGCAATTGCCTTACTTCTAAGTGCAAGACAATCTCAATGTCTTTATCTACGTGTAGAAAAACCACACCATTTGTACGTGATAAACACAAGGTACTTGATACAGTCTGCTGTAAAAAGTACAACTGAACACTGACCCACTTCAGTAAGGTGCCAAAAGATGCGGAATTGAGCCAGGCATTGGCAGGTGTTGAAAAATTGCAAATATCCCTGGTTTCCATGGAGTAAGAGCCGTTGCTGGGCACGTGATTATGACATAAATGATCATTCAATTGTCACTACAGCCAAAAGTATTGGTCGGAGAGCAACGCGGTTTGCACCATTCAATTTCTCGTCACAAAATACGTCGGATTAGGCTCTTACCAGCAGCACTGGAACAGTTTTTGCACTTTTGCATTTTTGCCTGGTCTTTTTGTTAATTGAAATCGGCTACACTGTACTCTGTACAATCGCGAGTGGTCATTACTATATTCAACTTTTGACTATAAGTTATGTGCCCTTCGGTAGCCCAGAAGACCTGAAATCTTTGGGCCAAGCCCATTTAACTCACCCAGCAATTGTCTTACTTCTAAGTCCAAGACAATCTCAATGTCTTTATCTACGTGTAGAAAAACCAGACCATTTGTACATAAAAAACACAAGGTACTTGATACATTCTGCTGTAAAAAGTACAACTAAACACTGACCCACATTTATAAAGTGCCAAAAGATGCGGAATTGAACCAGGCATCGGCAGCTGTTAAAAAATTGCAAATATCCCTGGTTTCCATGGAGTAAGAGCCGTTGCTGGGCACGTGATTATGGCATCAATGATCATTCAATTGTCACTACAGGCAAAAGTATTGGTCGGAGAGCAACGCAGTTTGCACCATTCGATTTCTCGTCACAAAATACGTCGGATTAGCCTCTTACCAGCAGCACTGGAACAGTTTTTCTACTTTTGCATTTTTGCCTGGTCTTTTTGTTAATTGAAATCGGCTACACTGTACTCTGTACAATCGCGACTGGTCATTACTATATTCAACTTTTGACTATAAGTTATGTGCCCTTCGGTAGCCCAGAAGACGTCAAATCTTTCGGCTAAGCCCATTTAACTCACCCAGCAATTGTCTTACTTCTAAGTGCAAGACAATCTCAATGTCTTTATCTACGTGTAGAAAAACCACACCATTTGTACGTGAAAAACACAAGGTACTTGATACAGTCTGCTGTAAAAAGTACAACTGAACACTGACCCACTTCAGTAAGGTGCCAAAAGATGCGGAATTGAGCCAGGCATCGGCAGCTGTTGAAAAATTGCAAATTTACCTGGTTTCCATGGAGTAAGAGCCGTTGCTGGGCACGTGATTATGATATCAATGATCATTCAATTTTCACTACAGCCAAAAGTATTGGTCGGAGAGCAACGCGGTTTGCACCATTCGATTTCTCGTCACAAAATACGTCGGATTAGCCTCTTACCAGCAGCACTGGAACAGTTTTTCCACTTTTGCATTTTTACCTGGTCTTTTTGTTAATTGAAATCGGCTACACTGTACTCTGTACAATCGCGACTGGTCATTACTATATTCAACTTTTGACTATAAGTTATGTGCCCTTCGGTAGCCCAGAAGACCTGAAATCTTTGGGCCAAGCCCATTTAACTCACCCAGCAATTGTCTTACTTCTAAGTCCAAGACAATCTCAATGTCTTTATCTACGTGTAGAAAAACCACACCATTTGTACGTGAAAAACACAAGGTACTTGATACAGTCTGCTGTAAAAAGTACAACTGACCACAGACCCACATGAATAAGGTGCCAAAAGATGCGGAATTGAGCCAGGCATCGGCAGGTGTTGAAAAATTGCCAATTTCCCTGGTTTCCATGGAGTAAGAGCCGTTGCTGGGCACGTGATTATGACATAAATAATCATTCAATTGTCGCTACAGCCAAAAGTATTGGTCGGAGAGCAACGCGGATTGCACCATTCGATTTCTCGTCACAAAATACGTCGGATTAGCCTCTTACCAGCAGCACTGGAACAGTTTTTCCACTTTTGCATTTTTGCCTGGTCTTTTTGTTAATTGAAATCGGCTACACTGTACTCTGTACAATCGCGACTGGTCATTACTATTTTCAACTTTTGACTATAAGTTATGTGCCCTTCGGTAGCCCAGAAGACGTCAAATCTTTGGGCTAAGCCCATTTAACTCACCCAGCAATTGTCTTAATTCTAAGTGCAAGACAATCTCAATGTCTTTATCTACGTGTAGAAAAACCACACCATTTGTACGTGAAAAACACAAGGTACTTGATACAGTCTGCTGTAAAAAGTACAACTGAACACTGACCCACTTCAGTAAGGTGCCAAAAGATGCGGAATTAAGCCAGGTATCGGCAGCTGTTGAAAAATTGCAAATTTCCCTGGTTTCCATGGAGTAAGAGCCGTTGCTGGGCACGTGATTATGACATAAATGATCATTCAATTGTCACTACAGCCAAACGTATTGGTCGGAGAGCAACGCGGTTTGCACCATTCGATTTCTCGTCACAAAATACGTCGGATTAGCCTCTTACCAGCAGCACTGGAACAGTTTTTCCACTTTTGCATTTTTGCCTGGTCTTTTTGTTAATTGAAATCGGCTACACTGTACTCTGTACAATCGCGAATGGTCATTACTATATTCAACTTTTGACTATAAGTTATGTGCCCTTCGGTAGCCCAGAAGACGTCAAATCTTTGGGCCAAGCCCATTTAACTCACCCAGCAATTGCTTTACTTCTAAGTGCAAGACAATCTCAATGTCTTTATCTACGTGTAGAAAAACCACACCATTTGTACGTGAAAAACACAAGGTACTTGATACAGTCTGCTGTAAAAAGTACAACTGAACACTGACCCACTTCAGTAAGATGCCAAAAGATGCGGAATTGAGCCAGGCATCGGCAGCTGTTGAAAAATTGCAAATTTCCCTGGTTTCCATGGAGTAAGAGCCGTTGCTGGGCACGTGATTATGACATAAATGATCATTCAATTGTCACTACAGCCAAAAGTATTGGTCGGAGAGCAACGCGGTTTGCACCATTTGATTTCTCGTCACAAAATACGTCGGATTAGCCTCTTACCAGCAGCACTGGAACAGTTTTTCCACTTTTGCATTTTTGCCTGGTCTTTTTGTTAATTGAAATCGGCTACACTGTACTCTGTACAATCGCGACTGGTCATTACTATATTCAACTTTTGACTATAAGTTATGTGCCCTTCGGTAGCCCAGAAGACCTGAAATCTTTGGGCTAAGCCCATTTAACTCACCCAGCAATTGTCTTACTTCTAAGTCCAAGACAATCTCAATGTCTTTATCTACGTGTAGAAAAACCACACCATTTGTACATAAAAAACACAAGGTACTTGATACAGTCTGCTGTAAAAAGTACAACTAAACACTGACCCACATTTATAAGGTGCCAAAAGATGCGGAATTGAGCCAGGCATCGGCAGCTGTTGAAAAATTGCAAATTTCCCTGGTTTCCATGGAGTAAGAGCCGTTGCTGTGCACGTGATTATGACATAAATGATCATTCAATTGTCGCTACAGGCAAAAGTATTTTTCGGGGTGAAACGCGGTTTGCACCATTCGATTTCTCGTCACAAAATACGTCGGATTAGCCTCTTACCAGCAGCACTGGAACAGTTTTCGCACTTTTGCATTTTTGCCTGGTCTTTTTGTTAATTGAAATCGGCTACACTGTACTCTGTACAATCGCGACTGGTCATTACTATATTCAACTTTTGACTATAAGTTATGTGCCCTTCGGTAGCCCAGAAGACCTGAAATCATTGGGACAAGCCCATTTAACTCACCCAGCAATTGTCTTACTTCTAAGTCCAAGACAATCTCAATGTCTTTATCTACGTGTAGAAAAACCAGACCATTTGTACGTGAAAAACACAAGGCACTTGATACAGTCTGCTGTAAAAAGTACAACTAAACACTGACCCACATTTATAAGGTGCCAAAAGATGCCGAATTGGGCCAGGCATCGGCAGCTGTTGAAAATTTGCAAATTTCACTGGTTTCCATGGAGTAAGAGCCGTTGCTGGGCACGTGATTATGACATAAATGATCATTCAATTGTCACTACAGCCAAAAGTATTGGTCGGAGAGCAACGCGGTTTGCACCATTCGATTTCTCGTCACAAAATACGTCGGATTAGCCTCTTACCAGCAGCACTGGAACAGTTTTCGCACTTTTGCATTTTTGCCTGGTCTTTTTGTTAATTGAAATCGGCTACACTGTACTCTGTACAATCGCGACTGGTCATTACTATATTCAACTTTTGACTATAAGTTATGTGCCCTTCGGTAGCCCAGAAGACCTGAAATCATTGGGCCAAGCCCATTTAACTCACCCAGCAATTGTCTTACTTCTAAGTCCAAGACAATCTCAATGTCTTTATCTACGTGTAGAAAAACCACACCATTTGTACATGAAAAACACAAGGTACTTGATACAGTCTGCTGTAAAAAGTACAATTGACCACAGACCCAAATGAATAAGGTGCCAAAAGATGCAGAATTGAGCCAGGCATCGGCAGCTGTTGAAAAATTGCCAATTTCCCTGGTTTCCATGGAGTAAGAGCCGTTGCTGGGCACGTGATTATGACATAAATGATCATTCAATTGTCGCTACAGCCAAAAGTATTGGTCGGAGAGCAACGCGGATTGCACCATTCGATTTCTCGTCACAAAATACGTCGGATTAGCCTCTTACCAGCAGCACTGGAACAGTTTTTCCACTTT
This sequence comes from Liolophura sinensis, assembly GCF_032854445.1. NCBI lineage: Eukaryota > Metazoa > Mollusca > Polyplacophora > Chitonida > Chitonidae > Liolophura > Liolophura sinensis. The sequence continues at coordinate 5,938 of NW_027018212.1, read as the reverse complement.
TGCATTTTTGCCTGGTCTTTTTGTTAATTGAAATCGGCTACACTGTACTCTGTACAATCGCGACTGGTCATTACTATATTCAACTTTTGACTATAAGTTATGTGCCCTTCGGTAGCCCAGAAGACCTGAAATCTTTGGGCCAAGCCCATTTAACTCACCCAGCAATTGCCTTACTTCTAAGTCCAAGACAATCTCAATGTCTTTATCTACGTGTAGAAAAACCACACCATTTGTACATAAAAAACACAAGGCACTTGATACAGTCTGCTGTAAAAAGTACAACTAAACACTGACCCACATTTATAAGGTGCCAAAAGATGCGGAATTGGGCCAGGCATCGGCAGCTGTTAAAAAATTGCTAATATCAACTTTTGACTATAAGTTATGTGCCCTTCGGTAGCCCAGAAGACTGAAATCTTTGGGCCAAGCCCATTTAACTCACCCAGCAATTGTCTTACTTCTAAGTCCAAGAAAATCTCAATGTCTTTATCTACGTGTAGAAAAACCACACCATTTGTACGTGAAAAACACAAGGTACTTGATACAGTCTGCTGTAAAAAGTACAACTGAACACTGACCCACTTCAGTAAGGTGCCAAAAGATGCGGAATTGAGCCAGGCATCGGCAGCTGTTAAAAATTGGAAATTTCCCTGGTTTCCATGGAGTAAGAGCCGTTGCTGTGCACGTGATTATGACATAAATGATCATTCAATTGTCGCTACAGCCAAAAGTATTGGTCGGAGAGCAACGCGGTTTACACCATTCGATTTCTCGTCACAAAATACGTCGGATTTGCATTTTACCAGCAGCACTGGAACAGTTTTTCCACTTTTGCATTTTTACCTGGTCTTTTTGTTAATTGAAATCGGCTACACTGTACTCTGTACAATCGCGACTGGTCATTACTATATTCAACTTTTGACTATAAGTTATGTGCCCTTCGGTAGCCCAGAAGACCTGAAATCTTTGGGCTAAGCCCATTTAACTCACCCAGCAATTGTCTTACTTCTAAGTGCAAGAAAATCTCAATGTCTTTATCTACGTGTAGAAAAACCAGACCATTTGTACGTGAAAAACACAAGGTACTTGATACAGTCTGCTGTAAAAAGTACAACTGAACACTGACCCACTTCAGTAAGGTGCCAAAAGATGCGGAATTGAGCCAGGCATCGGCAGCTGTTGAAAAATTGCAAATTTACCTGGTTTCCATGGAGTAAGAGCCGTTGCTGGGCACGTGATTATGACATAAATGATCATTCAATTGTCGCTACAGCCAAACGTATTGGTCGGAGAGCAACGCGGATTGCACCATTCGATTTCTCGTCACAAAATACTTCGGATTAGCCTCTTACCAGCAGCACTGGAACAGTTTTTCCACTTTTGCATTTTTGCCTGATCTTTTTGTTAATTGAAATCGGCTACACTGTACTCTGTACAATCGCGACTGGTCATTACTATATTCAACTTTTGACTATAAGTTATGTGCCCTTCGGTAGCCCAGAAGACGTCAAATCTTTCGGCTAAGCCCATTTAACTCACCCAGCAATTGTCTTACTTCTAAGTGCAAGACAATCTCAATGTCTTTATCTACGTGTAGAAAAACCACACCATTTGTACGTGAAAAACACAAGGTACTTGATACAGTCTGCTGTAAAAAGTACAACTGAACACTGACCCACTTCAGTAAGGTGCCAAAAGATGCAGGATTGAGCCAGGCATCGGCAGCTGTTGAAAAATTGTAAATTTCCCTGGTTTCCATGGAGTAAGAGCCGTTGCTGGGCACGTGATTATGACATAAATGATCATTCAATTGTCGCTACAGCCAAACGTATTGGTCGGAGAGCAACGCGGATTGCACCATTCGATTTCTCGTCACAAAATACGTCGGATTAGCCTCTTACCAGCAGCACTGGAACAGTTTTTCCACTTTTGCATTTTTCCCTGATCTTTTTGTTAATTGAAATCGGCTACACTGTACTCTGTACAATCGCGACTGGTCATTACTATATTCAACTTTTGACTATAAGTTATGTGCCCTTCGGTAGCCCAGAAGACCTGAAATCCTTGGGCCCAGCCCATTTAACTCACCCAGCAATTGTCTTACTTCTAAGTGCAAGAAAATCTCAATGTCTTTATCTACGTGTAGAAAAACCACACCATTTGTACATAAAAAACACAAGGTACTTGATACAGTCTGCTGTAAAAAGTACAACTAAACACTGACCCACATTTATAAGGTGCCAAAAGATGCGGAATTGGGCCAGGCATCGGCAGCTGTTAAAAAATTGTAAAGTTCCCTGGTTTCCATGGAGTAAGAGCCGTTGCTGGGCACGTGATTATGACATCAATCATCATTGAATTGTCGCTACAGACAAAAGTATTAGTCAGAGAGCAACGCGGGTAACACCATTCGATTTCTCGTCACAAAATACGTCGGATTAGCCTTTTACCAGCAGCACTGGAACAGTTTTTCCACTTTTGCATTTTTACCTGGTCTTTTTGTTCATTCAAATCGGCTACACTGTACTCTGTACAATCGCGACTGGTCATTACTATATTCAACTTTTGACTATAAGTTATGTGCCCTTCGGTAGCCCAGAAGACGACAAATCTTTGGGCTAAGCCCATTTAACTCACCCAGCAATTGCCTTACTTCTAAGTGCAAGACAATCTCAATGTCTTTATCTACGTGTAGAAAAACCAGACCATTTGTACATGAAAAACACAAGGTACTTGATACAGTCTGCTGTAAAAAGTACAACTGAACACTGACCCACTTCAGTAAGGTGCCAAAAGATGCGGAATTGAGCCAGGCATCGGCAGCTGTTGAAAATTTGCAAATTTCACTGGTTTCCATGGAGTAAGAGCCGTTGCTGGGCACGTGATTATGACATAAATGATCATTCAATTGTCACTACAGCCAAAAGTATTGGTCGGAGAGCAACGCGGTTTGCACCATTCGATTTCTCGTCACAAAATACGTCGGATTAGCCTCTTACCAGCAGCACTGGAACAGTTTTCGCACTTTTGCATTTTTGCCTGGTCTTTTTGTTAATTGAAATCGGCTACACTGTACTCTGTACAATCGCGACTGGTCATTACTATATTCAACTTTTGACTATAAGTTATGTGCCCTTCGGTAGCCCAGAAGACCTGAAATCATTGGGACAAACCCATTTAACTCACCCAGCAATTGTCTTACTTCTAAGTCCAAGACAATCTCAATGTCTTTATCTACGTGTAGAAAAACCACACCATTTGTACGTGAAAAACACAAGGCACTTGATACAGTCTGCTGTAAAAAGTACAACTAAACACTGACCCACATTTATAAGGTGCCAAAGATGCGGAATTGGGCCAGGCATCGGCAGCTGTTGAAAATTTGCAAATTTCACTGGTTTTCCATGGAGTAAGAGCCGTTGCTGGGCACGTGATTATGACATAAATGATCATTCAATTGTCGCTACAGCCAAAAAGTATTGGTCGGAGACAACGCGGATTGCACCATTCGATTTCTCGTCACAAAATACGTCGGATTAGCCTCTTACCAGCAGCACTGGAACAGTTTTTCCACTTTTGCATTTTTGCCTGGTCTTTTTGTTAATTGAAATCGGCTACACTGTACTCTGTACAATCGCGACTGGTCATTACTATATTCAACTTTTGACTATAAGTTATGTGCCCTTCGGTAGCCCAGAACACCTGAAATCTTTGGGCCAAGCCCATTTAACTCACCCAGCAATTGCCTTACTTCTAAGTCCAAGACAATCTCAATGTCTTTATCTACGTGTAGAAAAACCACACCATTTGTACATAAAAAACACAAGGCACTTGATACAGTCTGCTGTAAAAAGTACAACTAAACACTGACCCACATTTATAAGGTGCCAAAAGATGCGGAATTAGGCCAGGCATCGGCAGCTGTTAAAAAATTGCTAATATCAACTTTTGACTATAAGTTATGTGCCCTTCGGTAGCCCAGAAGACCTGAAATCTTTGGGCCAAGCCCATTTAACTCACCCAGCAATTGTCTTACTTCTAAGTCCAAGAAAATCTCAATGGTCTTTATCTACGTGTAGAAAAACCACACCATTTGTACGTGAAAAACGCAAGGTACTTGATAAAGTCTGCTGTAAAAAGTACAACTGACCACAGACCCACATTTATAAGGTGCCAAAAGATGCGGAATTGGGCCAGGCATCGGCAGCTGTTGAAAAATTGCCAATTTCCCTGGTTTCCATGGAGTAAGAGCCGTTGCTGTGCACGTGATTATGACATAAATGATCATTCAATTGTCACTACAGGCAAAAGTATTGGTCGGAGAGCAACGCGGTTTGCACCATTCGATTTGTCGTCACAAAATACGTCGGATTAGCCTCTTACCAGCAGCACTGGAACAATTTTTCCAATTTTGCGTTTTTGCCTGGTCTTTTTGTTAATTGAAATCGGCTACACTGTACTCTGTACAATCGCGACTGGTCATTACTATATTCAACTTTTGACTATAAGTTATGTGCCCTTCGGTAGCCCAGAAGACCTGAAATCTTTGGGCTAAGCCCATTTAACTCACCCAGCAATTGCCTTACTTCTAAGTGCAAGACAATCTCAATGTCTTTATCTACGTGTAGAAAAACCACAACATTTGTACGTGAGAAACACAAGGTACTTGATACAGTCTGCTGTAAAAAGTACAACTGAACACTGACCCACTTCAGTAAGGTGCCAAAACATGCGGAATTGAGCCAGGCATCGGCAGCTGTTGAAAAATTGCAAATTTCCCTGGTTTCCATGGAGTAAGAGCCGTTGCTGTGCACGTGATTATGACATAAATGATCATTCAATTGTCGCTACAGCCAAAAGTATTGGTCGGAGAGCAACGCGGTTTACACCATTCGATTTCTCGTCACAAAATACGTCGGATTTGCATTTTACCAGCAGCACTGGAACAGTTTTTCCACTTTTGCATTTTTGCCTGGTCTTTTTGTTAATTGAAATCGGCTACACTGTACTCTGTACAATCGCGAGTGGTCATTACTATTTTCAACTTTTGACTATAAGTTATGTGCCCTTCGGTAGCCCAGAAGACGTCAAATCTTTGGGCTAAGCCCATTTAACTCACCCAGCAATTGTCTTACTTCTAAGTCCAAGACAATCTCAATGTCTTTATCTACGTGTAGAAAAACCACACCATTTGTACGTGAGAAACACAAGGTACTTGATACAGTCTGCTGTAAAAAGTACAACTAAACACAGACCCACATTTATAAGGTGCCAAAAGATGCGGAATTGGGCCAGGCATCGGCAGCTGTTAAAAATTTGTAAAGTTCCCTGGTTTCCATGGAGTAAGAGCCGTTGCTGGGCACGTGATTATGACATCAATGATCATTGAATTGTCGCTACAGCCAAAAGTATTAGTCGGAGAGCAACGCGGTAGGCACCATTCGATTTCTCGTCACAAAATACGTCGGATTAGCCTCTTACCAGCAGCACTGGAACAGTTTTTCCACTTTTGCATTTTTACCTGGTCTTTTTGTTAATTGAAATCGGCTACACTGTACTCTGTACAATCGCGACTGGTCATTACTATATTCAACTTTTGACTATAAGTTATGTGCCCTTCGGTAGCCCAGAAGACGTCAAATCTTTGGGCTAAGCCCATTTAACTCACCCAGCAATTGTCTTACTTCTAAGTCCAAGACAATCTCAATGTCTTTATCTACGTGTAGAAAAACCACACCATTTGTACGTGAAAAACACAAGGTACTTGATACAGTCTGCTGTAAAAAGTACAACTGAACACTGACCCACTTCAGTAAGGTGCCAAAAGATGCGCAATTGAGCCAGGCATCAGCAGCTGTTGAAAAATTGCAAATTTCCCTGGTTTCCATGGAGTAAGAGCCGTTGCTGGGCACGTGATTATGACATAAATGATCATTCA